>NW_007727806.1:264956-316703 GCF_000696425.1 Galeopterus variegatus | reverse complement strand
GGCGGGGGGGCCAATCCCCCGGCTATGATCCCGTTGCCGGTCCCGGTCCGGTACGGGGGCGACACTGAGGGTTGCAATCCGTTGCCGGACACGGAAAAAAGACAAAAAAAAAAAAAACTGGGAAAAAAATATCTTTTCCAAAAAAGTAAAATTATTTTGTAACTCAAATATTAGATTATAAATGGTTGATTTGACTCTGTTTTAGGTAATTAAAGTTTCCTTTTTTCTTTTTTGGGAAATAGGTCATAGCAAATGACAGAAGTCCCTTGGTGGGTAAAATTCACTGGGAGAAAATGGTAAAAAAGGTGTCAAGATTTGGAATACGTACAGGCACTTTTAACTGTTCCAGTGATCCCAGGTAAGTTGATTAGGCAATTCTTAGAATTTGAATGCTGATCAGGATCTTTCTTGTTTAATAAAGACAATGATATTAGAAGCCTGCTTGAGCTGAAAGCTAATTACAATGTTTAGCACACTGTTAGTTACACAGGTGCTTTTGGTAAACTGGCAGTTGCTGACTTTCTCTTTGAGATCTTCCTCCGTTCTTTGTCTCTGGTTCTTCTGTGATCTTTCTATTGGGGGTATTTCTCAAGAGTATTCTTCAGTACTTTTTGTTTTGATTTTCTTTTCCAAAGAGATCTCAGCACATTCATGGCTTTAGGTGACATCTCTTTGCTAATTTACATCTTTTTTTGTAATTCTGACCTCTAGTTTGCATTTCTCTGCTCATTTCTATGTGCTCTACAGCTATCACTAGATACATTGTTTTTCCCTAAAACTATATAGTGTTCAAAATTAAGATTCATCCTCTTTTTCTTTAATCAACTATGTTTTCCTACTACCTTTCCTGTTTTGTTTTGTTTTCCATTTTCTCAAACAGGAATCCTCAGAAGTATCTTTTTTTTTTGGTCATCTTCAGTATTCTGTCTGTTACATTATTTCTTGTTTTACTATAACATTATTTCTTCGAAATGCTTTTTATTTCCATTTCCAGTGCCACCAAATTATAACTTATAGTCATTCATTCACTTAATTATCTATTTGATTAATATTTAATAAAAGATTAGCATGTACAGCATGTTTTGTTTTGTGCTGAGAAGGAGGCATATGATATATATGTAGAAAAACCCACAATATTAGGTAGTTTTTAATGTAGGTAGATATGCCTGACTTACCTATGCCCTTTATATGTGCTGGCAATAGTGGACAACACATTGGTACTAGAAAACCCTCCTAAACCATTGCTACAACTCCTTTCCCTTTGCTCCGCATTTACTTCTCTTCTCACAAGCCTCGTTTGCCCACTAGTAATAGGGTGAGATCTATGGTAGTAGCTCTCCTAAAAATCTGAGGTAGGAAGAGAAGTTCCTGTATCCCTTAACTCACATTTAGTCTCCTTATCAACCCACAAAGCTCCCATTCTTATCTACCACAGAATCTTGCTCCCATCTTAGTGTCTGTTGTTGAAATGTCCAAGACAGCCTAAGTCTTAATGTTCTTATGAAAAGGAAATTATTCTTATTTCCATCCTCTGTTTACCAAAGACCTTAGCATTTGGTCTGATTTCATCAATTCCCAAATACAGGCTAAGTGCAAAATTTTTCTCCCCCTACTGATGATTGCAACACCAGAACAAATTAATAGTGCTGATATTTTGATATTTTTTTAGATAATCCCAAAAGTCAATATTAATATCACTATTTTATTTTTTTTATTTTTTTATTTTTTTTCCTTTTTGTCTTTTTTACTGACCGGTAACGGGATCGCAACCCTCGGTGTCGTGCCTGTACTGGGGACCGGCAACGGGATCGCAACCCTCGGTGTTGCGCCCGCACCACGCTCAGCCAGTGAGCGGGAACCGGTCTCCACATGGGATCCGAACCCTCGGCGGGAGCGCCACCACACTCCCAAGCGGCGCACTCTCCAGTGCGCCACCGGGCCGGCCCTTAATATCACTATTTTATTGAAAAATATTCAGAATTCATTTTCAAACACTGTAGTTTATAAATATATTGGAAGATAGCAAGTAAAAGCAAATTTTTAAAAATATAAAGGTTAAACATATTGCAGTCTAATATAAGTTGTTAGATAACATTAATACAGAAAAAATAAACTAAGCACAACATAAAATGAAGACAATCTATTAAAAATGAAAAACTGAAAGAAATAGTAGTTTTTTTTAGTTGAAAGAATAGTTGTTTTTTTTAGTGTAATCTTTTTTTTTTCTTTTTTTCCTTTTTGTCTTTTTTCATGACCGGCAACGGATCGCAACCCTCAGTGTCGCACCCGTACCGGACCGGGACCGGCAACGGGATCGCAACCCTTGGTGTCACGCCCGCACCTCGCTCAGCCAGTGAGCGGCTGGTCTGTATGTGGGATCCGACCCCTCGGCGGCTCCCGCCGCGCTTTCAAGCGGCGCACTGTAGCAGTGCGCCACCGGGCCGGCCCTAGTGTAATCTTATAGAACAAAATGCATCAAAAGTGTGTCCTAATTCAGTCCAGTAAATTTTGGCACAAAATTTTTCTAGCTTTTCTTCTGAAAAGCTCTTTCTGATTCCATACTAGGTGAGAAATGGTGAAGACATACATATAAGGTACCTCCAGATATTTTCCTCTAAATTATTTATATTCATTTTCAAATAATGCCACCTCTTATTTATGATTAAAGACATCTTTTTTTAAGTAACTTTTTGCTTTTTTGTTGGTTGCAGCTATAATTTTTCATTAAAGAAGCACTTCTCATCTTTAGTTTCAACACGGAGATAATTTTGATGCACAGTAACTTGTAACAGTTTCTATATTGTTGTGTTCATGTCTCCTCATGTGGAAAATCTTCCAACTGGAGTGCGAACTGTTCTTGCCATAGAAGCTGTATTTAGTCAGGGTCATTTTTTTCTTTTTTTGATAGCTATGGAGGTACAAAAGAACAAAATACAGAGTTAGAGAAAAGGGTGTTCAGAATTTTAATGAAGGGTGTAACTGAGCAGAGAATAGTTATTCAGGAAGTGTTTTAATCATATATTGAGTAGTTGAGTCATCATCTGGATCTCAAATTTTTAAAAAATGCCAGAACTCTGAACTCTGCTGTCTGTACTGCTGTCTTTGTAGTTCCTTATCTGGGTGGCCTCTGGGGCAGCCTCCTGTGATATTGTTGGTCCTGTTGTACAGCTGTGCCTTCCTGACCTGTTTAGCTCTCCTGAGAAGGTTCAGGACCACCATTCTGGGCAGCTTCTGACCCTGTCCAGCTGTAGCAGTTTTAATTTCTTTCCCTGTATACCCAGTAGGGGTGGCCTTGCCTGGCTCTACCTCCTCTTGTTCTCCAACCAGGAGATCTATTTCAGGGAGCTTTTCCTGCCTGCCAGGTCCATGATCTGTTCTTTTTTTTTTTCTAAAGTAGGAGGTGATGTGGTATTTGTGTGTGTATCTACAAAGAGTTGAAGAGGGTGGGGAGTAGTAAAAAGGAGATGGAGGACATGGGAGTTGCAGGAACTGAGCGATAAACGGGCTAGGAAAGCTTATGGTTGGAATATCAGGGTTGGGGGCGGATGGAATAAGCAGGGGAGGGGAAGGGAAGGAGGGAATGGAGAGAGCCCCAGGAAAGCCAAGGAGGACAGCGACCTCATCTGAAGAAACCGCATTATATAAACAGAAATAGCAAGGTTTCTTTTTAAATATAGTATGCCGCACTAGAAACTGGAATACCAATACTCACTAGCCAAGTTTTCTATCATTTTCAGTCTTAAAATTCTCTGAGAACTCAAAAGCTTTAAGAACTAGAGTATATTTTCATGGTATTGTCATTTAATTTATTCAGACCTTTTAAATAGTTTTTTTTTAATCGGCAGTAAAAGTTTTTATATTGATGTAAGGTAATACATTATTCTTAAAAAGAAGTATATACATTCGTCTTCATTTCTGTTTAGCAGAGGAGTTTTAAAATTAATATGGTTTATTATGTTTGTGTTCTGGATTTCTTTAGACCAGTGTTTAGATAAATATATATTAGTAGCCTCTTGTTTTGTAAGTATTATAGATTTTTTTCAAGTCTGGAAATGTGATTTAATTTGAAAGATATAATGATGAGATATGGAATTTTCTTCTCTTGGGTACTCTCAAACTACATATGGGGGCTAGCCAGTTAGCTTAGTTGGTTAGAGCGCACTGTTGTAACACCAATGTCAAGGGTTCAGATCCCCATACTGGCCAGCTGCCAAAAAAAAAAAAAAAAAAAAATCTAGAATGATAAACCTTAAATATCACTTAGCTCTGAACTAAAAAGAAAGCACACAAAATGTTTGTTTTCTTACATGAAGAAGTGTATACACTAAGATCTTACCCACTTTACAGAATAAGGTTTTCTGTCAGAAAGACTTATTTAATTTATGACAAATCAGAAGCCAGGGTAGTTATAGGTGGATAAAAAGAATGACCAAGAGTAGAAATGTGTCATGGCAGGTATCATATGTAATTAAAACAGTAAAGGTACTTGAAGATATTTAAGATATAAATAAGGCAATTATCTATATGGTGTGACTTGCTTTTTTTTTGGTGAGGGTAAAAATAGAATTCATGTCAATGAATTGTTTTGCATTGGACAAATACAGTGTTAAGGGATAGAAAATACTTTTTTGTAGGAATATATACTTTTCAAACCATTTCAGTTAAAACAACATTGATATTAATGGAATCTATGTTAAGGAAGTGAATCAACTCAACAAGAAGCTAAGAGTCATGGCCTGTGATTCAGAGTTACGCAGATAGTTACCCAGCATCATTACTGTGTCTGTAAGACGTAACATGTTGTCTTCACTCGTCTTAAATTATATCACAAAATTTTTGAGATAAAACTAGTCGTCATTATAATACCATATACCACATATGTCAAGACTGCTCTTTCTTCATCTGATCACATGAATGTGTAATACGCTTGTTTAATTTAGTGAAATATAATCCATGCTTACTAAGTAAAACATAACATCTATGATTTTCACATCAATATTCTGAGTAGAAAAATAAGAAATTAAATGTTTATTACTATCCATTTGGAAATTTGTGCAGAACAAAATGTATCCACATGGTAGATTCTTTTTTTTTTTTTTTTTTTTAAAGATGACCGGTAAGGGGATCTTAACCCTTGTCTTGGTATTGTCAGCACCACGCTCAGCCAGTGAGCGAACCCTATATAGGATCCGAACCCGGGGCCTTGGTGTTATCAGCACCGCACTCTCCCGAGTGAGCCATGGTCCAGCCCCACATGGTAGATTTTCCTTTTTACAACTTTATTGAAGTAAATTTTACATATAAAATTCCACAAGGCAGGTTTTTGGGAGGAAAAAAAGAACTTTTAAAAGAAAAAGGAAAATATTTTCACTTGTACTCCACTGTAATACAACAGTTGTTTTCAGTTTTTCAGTATTTCTTTTCATTTGTCACCTAGTTCTTTAGGGCAAAATGGATATCACAAATTTTATTTCAAGAATCTGTCAGGCCGGCCCGTGGCTCACTTGGTAGAGTGCGGTGCTGATAACACCAAGGCCACGGGTTCGGATCCTATATAGGGATGGCCGGTTTGCTCACTGGCTGAGCGTGGTGCTGACAACACCAGGCCAAGGGTTGAGATCCCCTTACCGGTCATCCTTTAAAAAAAAAAAAAAAAAAAAAAAAATCCATTTCCAAAAGGAGTAGAGTCAGGACCCTATTGGATAAATCCAACCAAATGACTTTATATTCACTCTGCTGCAGAATGGGAATCATTTTTGGAGTGAATCTCTTACTCTGAATGCTTTGTCTTTGTTTCCTTTGTTAAGTACTCCTCTTTGTGGTCTTCCTTGAAGAGATAAGAGAATACAAAAAACAGGCTTGCAGTTGGTCTTTTCTAGTTTAGCTTTTGTACAGGTTACTTTGTCTAAGAGCGCCTGTGTGGGTAAGGCATTGTGGTATGGGCTTGAGTAAATAAATGGGTACAGCATGGCTCCTTCTCTTAAAGAGCTTACACCAAATCAGGGGCACAGTGTGTAGAATAATCTGTTTACTTCTCTCTTGTCCATCCATCTGAATTCTAACCATTCTTCAAGACCTAGTTCAATTCCCAAACCTTTCATGAAACTTTTACTAGCTGAAACTCCCAATGATATTCCCTTTCTTTGAGCTTCATTTGCATTATTAGCAATAAAATATATATAGTTTTATATTTCTGTTTTGTCTCTTTAATAGGATTTTAAATTTCTTGTGGGCAGAAATTATTTTCCTGTTAATCTTTTGGATCTTATCAGCACATAATGCAATAGTAGGTACATAAGAAATGCTGACGTATTTCCTGATTCCCTTGACTCAAAGCTTTTCAAAATACACCTTTGAAAAAAAAATAAAGGAAGAAAGAAATATGAAACCAACTACAAAAAAAGAGCTTGCTTTTTCCTTTTGCACAACTGTCAAGTGTTGGTACCATTTTTTTATTATTTGGAGGTTATTTGGTTTGGGGGAGAGAAATACTAAAGAATTTCATCAGGGGAGGATAAATTGCACAGCAGCCTAGCTGTTTATTCACAGTTTACTCTCTTACAGATACTGCAGGAGAAGAGGCTGGGTAAGATCCACACTCATTATGTCTGTTCCACAAACAAGTACTTCTAAAGGGAAAGTTATGCTTAAAGAATACAGTGGACGCAAGATTGAAGTAGAGCACATTTTTAAGTGGATAACTGCTCATGCAGCTTCTCGGATTAAAACCATTTATAATGCTGAACGTTTGAAAGAAGAATGGAATAAAAGTGATCAATATTGGGTAAAAATATACCTATTTGCAAACCTTGACCAACCCCCAGCTTTCTTTTCTGCACTAAGTATAAAGTTTACTGGAAGAGTTGAGTTTATTTTTGTTAATGTGGAAAATTGGGACAACAAGAGTTATATGACAGATATTGGTATATATAACATGCCATCATACATACTTAGAACTCCTGAAGGAATCTACAGATATGGAAACCACACAGGTGAATTTATATCCCTTCAGGCCATGGATTCATTTTTGCGCTCATTACAACCTGAAGTGAATGATCTGTTTGTTTTGAGCTTGGTTCTAGTTAATCTTATGGCTTGGATGGACTTATTTATTACACAAGGAGCTACCATCAAGCGATTTGTGGTTCTCATAAGCACTTTAGGGACATATAATTCTCTGTTAATTATTTCCTGGCTACCTGTGTTGGGCTTTTTACAGCTACCTTACTTAGATAGCTTTTATGAATATAGCTTAAAATTGTTGAGATATTCCAATACAACCACACTGGCATCATGGGTGAGGGCAGACTGGATGTTTTATTCTTCTCACCCGGCCCTGTTTCTCAGTACATACCTTGGACATGGCTTACTAATTGATTACTTTGAGAAGAAGAGACGGCGTAACAACAACAATGATGAAGTCAATGCCAATAACTTAGAATGGTTATCAAGTCTGTGGGACTGGTACACCAGCTACCTCTTCCACCCGATTGCTTCTTTTCAGAACTTTCCTGTAGAATCTGATTGGGACGAAGACCCCGACTTATTCTTAGAACGGTTAGCTTTCCCTGACCTTTGGCTTCACCCTCTGATACCAACTGATTATATAAAAAACTTACCAATGTGGCGGTTTAAATGTCTTGGAGTCCAGTCTGAAGAGGAAATGTCGGAGGGTTCTCAAGATATTGAAAATGACTCAGACAGTGAGAACACAGATACTTTTAGCAGTGAGAAGGAAGTATTTGAAGATAAACAAAGCATAGTTCACAATTCTCCAGGAGGAGCAAGTCACTGTGATGCTGAGGCTTGTTCATGTGCCAATAAATATTGTCAGACCAGCCCATATGAAAGGAAGGGGAGGTCATTTGGATTGTATAATACTAATGAAGATATGGAACCTGATTGGTTAGCTTGGCCTGCTGATATGCTGCACTGTACTGAATGTGTTGTTTGCCTAGAGAATTTTGAAAATGGATGTTTGCTAATGGGATTGCCTTGTGGTCATGTGTTTCACCAGAATTGCATTGTGATGTGGTTGGCTGGGGGCCGACACTGTTGCCCTGTTTGCCGGTGGCCTTCTTATAAAAAAAAGCAGCCATATGCACAGCACCAGCCCTTGTCAAATGATGTTCCATCTTAACCATGTGCAATTTGTCCTTTATAAGCTTTGAGTACCTTACAGCTTGCCTTTTTAATGTTAGTCACAATGTTTTTGTGGTTTGAAGTTTAGTTTAATGTTAGTGCTGTGACAGGAAATACACATTATGCTAATGTTGATGACAGAATTTATTTGGTTGCCTTGTGTGTCAATTGAATGCATACTTAATTATAAAAATTTTTATTTACAACATTGGAAATTCAGAAGTTAATGTTTTTTGTAAGCACAAAAGAAGTATAATAGAAATTTATCCTAGCAAGACTTTATAAGGTAGGATCAAATTGTAATGGAATTGAGCTGGTTTCTTATCCTAAATGTTTCTTCCCTTTTTACAATCTCTGCCCAGAACCTCTTGGTTAAATAATGTATGCTTTGAAACATGAAATTAAAACAGACCTATGAAATAAATTATTTTAAAACCAGAAGATTACAGATTTTCCAATGTTAAATTGTTTTTGATAAGGTAGCTGAATGTTGTAGGTGTTTTGCTGATTTGTTGATTTTACAGGTAAGTCAAACAAGATTCTTAACTCCTATGGGAAAAAAAAAAAGAAGAAATTATGTTGCTGACACTGGCTAGAGGTGATGTCAGTCCACCTTTTAACTTGGTTAGCTTTGATGGAAAAGAATTTCATGGTGGACTTTTTTTTTAAGTATTAAATAATTTATTAGTATTTAGCACATTCATCTAAATAAAAGCAACTACAGTATATCAGCCACACATAGATTTTTTTTTCTTAACTTTTTATTTTGAAAAAAAATTTTTTTGGGCCGGCCCGGTGGCGCACTCGGTTGAGTGCGGCACTTGGGAGCGCAGTGGTGCTCCCGCTGAGGGTTCAGATCCCGTGTAGAGACCGGTCTGCTCACTGGCTGAGCGCAGTGCGGGCGCGACACTGAGGGTTGCGATCCCGTTACCGGTCACAAAAAAAGACAAAAAAAAATTTTTTTTTTTTTTGACCAGTAAGGGGATTGCAACCCTCGGCACGGTGTGGTCCGCACCACGCTCAGCCAGTGAGCGCACCGGCCATCCCTATATAGGATCCAAACCCGTGGCCTTGGCACTACCAGCACCACGCTCTCCGAGTGAGCCATGGGGCCGGCCCTTTATTTTGAAAATTTTTTAAACAACAGAAAAGTTGTAAATATAGTACAATGAGCATCCATTTCTCTTTACCTAATTCACCATATGTTCACATTTTGTTGTATTTGCTTTATCTCCTCTATGTGTGTAGTCATCTTTTGTCTCTTTCATTTTTGCTGATCTCTTTGAAAATTAAATTTCGGTCATCTTGTATCACACATCTCCTAAGAATAAGGACATTCTCTTACATAACCACAATACCATTGTCACACCCAAGAAATTTAACACTGATTCAGTAATATCTAATATATAATCTGTACTCCCTAATGGCTCCCAAATATAAATATCCTTTATATGTTTTTGTTTTGTTTTTATTGTGAACTCAGACCTAAGTTTCTTTCAGTCTCCTTTCTTTCGTCCTTCTCTCTAGAGCAATTCTCCTTTTCTGATACTAACATTTTTGAAGAGTACGGGCCACTTGGCTTATAGAATGCTTTACATGCTGGATTTGTCTGAGTGTTTCTTTCATGATTAGATTTAAGTTCAAGAATATTGCCTAGATGATATGTACTTCCCATTTGTATGACATCAAGCAGCACATGATGTCATTCCGTTATTGGTGATGCTAAGTTTGTTAAAGTGATATCTGCCTTACCTTCTATTATAAGATACTTTTTCACTTTTATAATTAATAAGGAACCTGCGAGACATTAAATATCCTGTTCCTCAATAATCTTTAATTCAATGGTTTAAACATTCATCGATGATTCTTTGCATCAATCAGTTATTAAATAGGAGTTGCAATATGGGGATTTTCTAATTCCATCCTTTGTATTACATTTATTAGCTGCCATTTTTTTGTAAAGAGCTTTCCATTTTTCTTCACACTTTGAATATCACTGTGACTCACAGATTCTTTTTGTATTCTATGTGTTAAAATTCATTATTCTTTTTGATGTTCAAATTGTCCCAAATTTAGCTGTGGGGAGTCCTTCTAAGCCAGCTCTTATGTCCTATTGACATGTTCCTTTAATTTGGAAGGACTTTGCTTTTTGACACAAGGTGTTCCAGGTTCACTTTGTTTTCCCTGGTCCAGCCTTGTGATCAGCCATTTCTTCACAGTGCCCAAGTTTTCATGGTGGACTTTTAAAATCTTTAATTGACTGCCCCCCCAAACAGAAAATTATCTCATTCTGAATTGCTGCTAAATTACTAATAGAAACTTTTTTTCCTCCATGGTACATTGTGCCTGGTTTTCAGACTAATGGAAATAGTAAGGTCTAGCAGTTAACAAGCTTTGTGTTAATATCTGGAAGCTTAAAAATACGTAACAGTGCAAGTGCTAGTTGTGCTCTAATTTTCCTTTTGAAAAAGTAATCATATGTAAAAGTGTTTCCCAGGATTCTGCCATTGATCCATTCTTTTCTGTCATGTTTTCAGTGAATGTCCCCAAATCTACATGTCCAAGCAAAGACCTCTCAGTCAGTTTTGTATACAGTTTTGTATATAGTTATCTGCTGGACATCTCGTCTTGGATGCTTTTAAGGACTTAGTATGTCTAAAACAGCTTTTCATCCTCTCTCCCTACTCCCAATCCTGTTAAGGTCCTGATTTCAGTTAACAGGATATATATATGTATATATATGTTTGTGTGTATATATGTGTGTTTGTGTATACACACATTACACACAAGAGGGTACTTCAAAAAGTTCATGGAACGATGAAAGATAATACATATCTTTCCATGAACTTTTTGAAGTACCCTCCTATATATGTGTATTATTATAAATTGTACAGAAAAGGATAGAAATTTTAAAAGGTAATTAAAAATTCTCAAGCATTCCAGGGTACACCATACTTTGGAGACCACTAGTCTGGAAACTAAACCAGTCTCCTTAACACTGGTTTTCAAGGCCCTTCATAATCTGCTCCTGGCCTACCTTAGACTCATCATGACGCTTCATAATGCTTGTGTCCCAGGCCCATGTTCCAGCTTTTCGCAGCTTGGTGCTTTGCTATCTTCTCTACCTGGTATTCTCACCTCTTCCTCTCTGCTTTCCCTGGGTAGATCCCACTTTCTCTAGAAGTTCTGCACCTTCTTTACCCTCCTTTCCTTCCTCATCAGGCTTATAAAGGGTAAAAGATATCTATACAATAGACACTCAGGTAAATGTCACCATAATCAAGTGATCAAACTTAGCATCACCAACAATGGAGCACGCTGTGACCTTCTGTATACCGGTGATACCTTGTACATGCCTGTCATACTTACTGCATTGAATTAAAACCTTGCATGTGTCTTTTTTCAGATGAGCTCCTTTATGGTAAGAACAGTGTTTTATTTGTCCTCAGTGCATGGCATAAAGTAAACAATACTTTTTGAACATTAGACATGCGATAAAAATACTACATTGAGGTCAGGGGAAAAATAATTACCAGAGGTTCAGGTCTCCAGGTGAGCTTGACTCATCCATTAATTGTTAAGCACAGCAAATAATGCTTTTGTCAGATTTTCCTGGAGGTGGAGAATTGAAGGAAGTATTCGAGGTTGACAGATTCTAAACTTTAACTGTGTTTAAAAACAAAGTTTGAATTCTTAGAACAACTTATTGCATTTGATGAACTACAAATTCCAGGTATGTGGGCTTTGTGGTTACTGAACTCTATGGTTAACTGTAACACTAGTAGGACACATGATTTGTTCTGTTCAGGAGTTTTTCTACTGTCTTTTCTAATAGTTTTTTATGTAAGTCTTTCTTTAATGATGATAAGCTCGCTGAGGTCAACAATAATGCTGTTATCTACTCATATCTTTTAACATATTAGATCCAGAGTAGATATTCAGTGCATAATTGTTGGCTTGAATTTTCAGAATCTGTTTTAATTTTGCCCTTTACCAAACTTTTTACTACTCATCTAGTGTAGGTGGAAAACACAAAAGATTATATTTTTAGTGCTTAGTAGTAGTGACAAAGATATCAACGTTTATGGCCTGCTCCAAGACAAAAATCTTGATTTTTTTTTTTTCGTAGTCACATCTTTTTGTCTATTCTTTAGGTTGCTTGGTAGCCTGGCAGATTATTCGTGTAACCTTTCTCCTTGCTCTCCCACGTTTTTCTCTTTGGTCATTTTACTATTCCTCAAAACTTTACCAAAGAGACATAAGGTAGAAAGAGATGAAGTGTTGGGTCCTTTTTGCTATTGGTTCTGATTAAAAATTTGAAAAGGAAAAAATTGAAATTTAATTGTTAGAAAGATATTTTTAAATCATCTATGTTTAGACCATTCTCTTCTTGTTCTGTTGTCAGTAATTAAGTTTATTGATTAACAATTGATCAATTTAAACTTTCTCTTTGTTTAATTTTTTATACTATCTTCTCACCAGAAGTTATTAATGTTTTATATATAGTAGATCATTTCACTTCATAATATCCCTGTGCAACAGGTAGAGTAGAAGGAATTCCCACTTAATAGATGATCAGGAACTCAGGACAGCCAAGATAGTTAAAGATGTGACTAGGACACAGCTTTCAAATTTGCATGTCTTTCGGGCCCAGGGAAAGAGTTTGAGTAAGGAGTTGAGGAGGGGCAACAATGTGTATGCTCCATCTTTAATTTTTTTAAAAAAAGATTGTGTCAGCCAATTCAAGCTGCTTGTGGCCTCTTTGTAATCTCTAGATAAGATCCTATCTTTCTATCTTGTTCAGGGCTTTTTCTACCATATTTTCACTCTCTTGGAAATAAGTGCATTTTTGGAAAAGACAACCATAGGAAGCTGCCTTTTCTTTTGTCAGACATATTCCTTCGTGCTGGTGCTAAATTGCATACTTGTTATTGTCAAGTTCTCTTCGTTTATGTGCATAATGAGATAATAGGCTCTTTACATTAAATATTAAACAAATGGTGCTTGAATACTCTCATTTACAGTAGGTGTTTTAAAGTACACTCTTAGTATTGACAGAGAGGATACCTAACTGAATTTATAGTATATTTATCTAATAATGAGGAACAAAAGTAAGCTTAGAAATAGAGAATCACCCAGAGACATCAGTTAGGCACTCACGTTTTTGTATTCATAAGCGTCTACAAGTGAATTAAGAGCCATACAGATGCTCGTTCAGAACTTATTTTTACTTTGCATAGAATTTGAAGGAGTTTGGTGACCTAGCTTCCCAGTCTGTAGAATAGGAGCTACACGTATGGAAGCTATGGTGTAGAGGAGGAGCCTGCTAGAGGCAGGCCAGACAAGTCATAGTTACAACACTTTGATAGTAAAGGATAGAAGGTATGAAGAAGAAGAAGAAAAAAACTAGTTCGTGGCCAGGTAATGCAGTAGCAAATGATGTCTTGAGAAGATGTCACTGTCTTGCCAACAATTACTCTGTGTCACCCATAAAAACACTTTACTAGTACCATCTGCACAAGAAGTCAGGAAGATTCTTTGTGTAAAATTCATAATAGTTAACTTGGAATTTTTTTTTTTTTTCCCTTTTTTTTTGTCTTTTTTCGTGTCCGGCAACGGACCGCAACCCTCAGTGTCGCGCCCGCACCGGACCTGGACCGGCAACGGGATCGCAACCCTCGGTGCTGCACCCGCCCCTCGCTCAGCCAGTGAGCAGGAACCGGTCTGTATGTGGGATCCGAACCCTCGGCGGGAGCGCCGCCGCAATTCCCAAGCGGCGCACTGTAGCAGTGCGCCACCGGGCCAGCCCTTGGAAATGTTTTGACAGTGAAAAGTTTCTCTTTGTTGAAAAACTCATTTTGAGAGGTGATGTGAGAAGGACAGAAATCTTGCCTGATTCACGGTTAACTGATGGCATGGTTTTTGGCAAAACTGGAGTAACTGTTAGGCATTGATGATGTCATCAGTTGTATAATATAAAAATGATTTTCATATACAGTGTATATTTAGTCATTGGCACTACTGTTATAAAGTTCTGCAAGCTCTTTTCATTTGGGAATGTACTCAGAATTCCATTTATTTGTTGATAAAGCAGTCTGGTGACATGTTCCCACAACAGTCACTTGTTTGGAGTTTTGTGAGGTCCTTTCACAAAAACGTAGTAGGGTTTTTCAGGTACAGCAAAAAGGGAGTTAGAAGTCTCTGATATTTTCAGGGCAGCTTTTGTTTCTATTGCTTAAGTGCTCTTTATTTATTTGTACTTAGTTCCTGAGCCAAATGGCCAAAGCAGCAGGTTTCTGGAACAAAATTCCTCAAGCTGACTCCCAGCTTTGTTGCCAGAGATTTGGGTAGGAGACACTTCTTGAATTGCCAAACCGGCAACGGATCGCAACCCTCAGTGTCGCGCCCGTACCGGACCGGGACCGGCCACGGGATCACAACCCTCGGTGTTGCTCCCGCACCTCGCTCAGCCAGTGAGCAGGAACCGGTCTGTATGTGGGATCCGAACCCTCGGCGGGAGCGCCGCCGCAATTCCCAAGCGGCGCACTGTAGCAGTGCGCCACCGGGCCAGCCCTTGGAAATGTTTTGACAGTGAAAAGTTTCTCTTTGTTGAAAAACTCATTTTGAGAGGTGATGTGAGAAGGACAGAAATCTTGCCTGATTCACGGTTAACTGATGGCATGGTTTTTGGCAAAACTGGAGTAACTGTTAGGCATTGATGATGTCATCAGTTGTATAATATAAAAATGATTTTCATATACAGTGTATATTTAGTCATTGGCACTACTGTTATAAAGTTCTGCAAGCTCTTTTCATTTGGGAATGTACTCAGAATTCCATTTATTTGTTGATAAAGCAGTCTGGTGACATGTTCCCACAACAGTCACTTGTTTGGAGTTTTGTGAGGTCCTTTCACAAAAACGTAGTAGGGTTTTTCAGGTACAGCAAAAAGGGAGTTAGAAGTCTCTGATATTTTCAGGGCAGCTTTTGTTTCTATTGCTTAAGTGCTCTTTATTTATTTGTACTTAGTTCCTGAGCCAAATGGCCAAAGCAGCAGGTTTCTGGAACAAAATTCCTCAAGCTGACTCCCAGCTTTGTTGCCAGAGATTTGGGTAGGAGACACTTCTTGAATTGCCAAACAGACTATCTTGGGCTTTTAAAACAGTGTTGTTCAAATTATTTATTAATAGTGGACATGGACTGTGACCAATTTTGATGTGTATTGCTTTGCTCTAAAAGCACCTAGTTTTGTCTGATGCCAAAAAAAAAAAAAGAATAAAAAACGAATGTGTTTCTTAAAAGTCTTCCTGTTTGAAATAATGGAATCTGAGTATCAAAAGCAATTTGAAGGTCATTCAGTCCAATCTTCTGCCTTAGTTTAGTTACTTGATGTCTCTTATAAATTGGCACACTCATTATCTAACAAAAGGCATGCTACATTTGCAAAAATCTGTAAACATTCCCCCTGCCAGGACCCACAGGAAAACGTGCAGTTAGCTGGCAACACAGCAACAGCAGGTACTGAAAGCCCATATCTGGCCTCTTTGTTGGACACTTCCCCTGTCACCACCTTTGGGAAGGAGGATGAGCCAGAAGTTCATCTTTTGAAAAAGCTAGTCCTCCTATAACCTACTTGCTCTGAAATATATTTCCATCATTCACCAAAATTACACGTATTTGACCAGGATTTTTATTTAGAGACACGTGTGAACTGTGTGGTGTTAAAAACTATCATCATGAGTTCAGAGCCAAACTCATTCCATTACCCTGAACATCTCCAAAAAAGGGAACAGGAGATATGAGAGCAATTTTCTTCTGCTAAAGCCAAGAGTATTCCCTGCTGTTACTGAACAAAGGCAGATTTACACACTCTGCTGTATTTTTTATGGCTGTGGAAAGGATGAGAAGTACTACGAAAGAAAAAGGCAGTTTGCAGCAAAAAATGCACAGATTGGGCTATACAGAAATTAAAGAAAGGGCCCTTTACTTTTAACAATGTTTTCTAAAGACTAGAAAAGCCTGCAATAATCTATTCAGTTGCATTCCTTTATCTCTAAGCAGGTATATATCTAATAAACTCATTCTGGGAAAATATATGTTTTATATGGAATCTGGTAGTCAGAGACCTCAAGTTTTTTTTTCAAATTTATTTTTATTTTTATTTTTTTATTGGTTATGAATATTCATGAGATACAAAGCTGATTATCCACCCTTGTGCCCTAGATGTGAAGGCCAGATCCATACTGGAAGCATGCCCATTACCACAAATGGCGATTGTACCCCATGTCCCCCACCCAATTATCACCAACCTCCCTCCCCCTCCCCATTTCCCCCACTCCACTTTGTATCCCTAGGTACGTTCTCTCCCTCTGCAAGTCCAACACAACACTGTGGTCTTTCTTTCCTTCCTTCTTCTCTCTTAGATCCCACTTATGAGTGAGTACGTGTGGTATTTATCCCTCTGTGCTTTGTTTATTTCACTCAACAGAACTTTCTCCAAGCTCATCCATGGTGTTGCAAATGGGAGAATTTCATTCTTTTTTATGACAGAGTAGTATTCATGGTGTATGTATACCACATTTTCCTTATCCAGTCATCCATTGATGAACATTTAGTTTGGTTCCATATATTGGCTATTGTAAACAGAGATGTGATGAACATGGGGGTGCAGGCATCCCTTCAACATGACGATTTCCATTCCTCTGGGTATATACCCAGAAGTAGGATTGCTGGATGGTATGGAAGATTTATCTGTAGTTGTTTGAGAAGCCTCCATGCTGTTTTCTCTAGTAGTTGTACTAATTTATAGTCCCACCAGCAGTGCAGGAGCATTGCCTTCTCTTCATACCCTCACCAGCATTTGTTATTCGCAATCTTTTTGATTATAGTCTAACTGGGTGGGGTGAGGTGGTATGTCAATGTGGTTTTAATTTTCATTTCCCTGATGACTAGTGATCTTGAGCATTTTTTCATGTACCAGTTGGCCATTTGTATGTCGTCCTTTGAAAAATGTCTATTCAGCTCCTTTGCCCATTTTTTAATTGGGTTATTTGTTTTTTTACTGTGTAATTGCTTGAGTTCCTTGTATATTATGGATATTAATCCCTTGTCAGATGCATAGTTAGCAAACATTTTCTCCCACTCTGTAGGTTGTAGTTTCACTCTGTTGATTGTTTCCTATGCTATGCAGAAGCTTTTCAGTTTGATATAGTCCGATTGTTCATTTTTTCTTTTGTTGCTTGTGCTTTCAGTCTCATGTTCATAAAGCCTGTGCCAAGACCTAGTTTCTGAAGTGTTTCCCCTATATTTTCCCTTAGTAATTTTACAGTTTCAGGTCTTATACTCAAGTCTTTAGTCCATTTTGAGTTGATTTTAGTTTTTGGTGAGAGGTGCATATCTAGTTTCATTCTTCTGCATATGGATATCCAATTTTCCCAGCACTACTTATTGAAGAGGCAGTCTTTTCCCCAGTGTAGATTTTTGTTGCCTTTGTCCAATATCAGATGGCTGTAAGCCTGAGGGGTGATTTCTGGGTTCTCAATTCTGCTCCACTGGTCCGAGTGTCTATTTTTATGCCAGTACCATGCTGTTTTGGTTACTATAGCTTTGTAGTATAATTTGAAGTCAAGTGGTGTTATGCCTCCAGCTTTATTCTTTTTTTTGCTCAGGATTGCTTTGGCTATTCTGGGTCTTTCGTTGTTCCATATGAATGTTAAGATTGGTTTTTTTCCATTTCTGTTTTGAATGTCATTGGTATTTTCATGGGTATTGCATTGAATCTGTAAATAGCTTTGAGTAGTATGACATTTTCACAATGTTAATTCTTCCAATCCAAGAGCATTGAATATCTTTCCATCTTTTTGTGTCTTCTTTAATTTCTTTCAGTAGTGGTTTGTAGTTCTCATTGTAGAGATCTTTCACCTCCTGGTTAAATTGATCCTTGGGTATTTTATTTTTTCATGACTATTGTAAATGGGTTTACTTTCTTTGCTTCCCTTTCTTTAGTTCATTATTTGAGTATATAAGTGCAACTGATTTGGGGGCATTGGTTTTGTATCCTTCAATGTTACTGAAATTATTAATGAGCTCTAGAAGTTTTTTGATAGAGCCTTTAGGTTTTTCTATATATAGTATCATGGCATCTGCAAATAGGGACAGTTTGACTTCACCTTTTCCAATCTGGATGCCTTTTCTTTCTCTTGCCTGATTGTTCTTGCTAGTACCTCCAGTACTATGTTAAATACAAGTGGTGAGAGTGGGCATCCTTGTCTTGTTCCTGTTCTTAAGGGAAAAGCCCTCAGTTTGTCCCCATTCAGAATGATACTGGCAGTGGCTTGTCATAGATGGCTTTTATTGTGTTGAGATACTTTCCTTCTATACCTTTTTGTTGAGAGTCTCTATCATGAAGGGATGTTGCATTTTGTCAAATGCTTTTTCAGCATCTGTTGAGATAATCATATGGTTTTTGTCCTTGAGTATGTTGATGTGATGTACCACATTCATTAACTTTCATATGTTGAACCATTATTGCATCCCTGGGATGAATCCCACTTGATTAAGGTGTATAATTTTTTTAATGTGTGTTGCTGTATTCTGATTGCTAATATTTTGTTGAAGATTTTTGCATCTATGTTCTTCAAGGATATTGGCCTGTAATTTTCTTTTTTTATTGTATCTTTATCTGGTTTTGGTATCAGAGTTATGTTAGCCTCATAGAATGAGTTTGGGAGAGTTGTGTCTATTTCCATTTTTTTGAATAGTTTGAGGAGAATTGGTATTAATACCTCTCTAAAAGTTTGATAGAATTCAAACTGTAAAGCCATCTGGACCTGGACTTTTCTTTGTTGGAAGATTGCGGATTACTGCTTCAATCTCGCTGCTTGTTATTGGTCTGTTCAGGTCTTCTATCTCTTCTTGGTTAGTCTGGGTAGTTTGTGTGTGTCTAGAAACTTATCCATCTCTCCCAGATTTTCATATTTGTTGTCATGCAGTTGTTTATAATAGGCTCTAATGATTCTTTGTATTTCTGTGATATTGGTCATAATGTTTCCCTTTTCATTTCGGATTTTTGTTATTTGGGTCTTCTCTCTTTTTTTTTTTTTTTTTTTTTTTTTTTTGTTGTTGTTGTTGTCGTTAACCTAGCTAATGGTTTGTCCATTTTATTTATCTTCTTGAAAAAACAACTTTTTGTTTCGTTGATGCTTTCTATTGTTTTTCCTGGGGGGGGGGCTCTATTTCATTTAGTTCTGCTCTGATCTTAATTATTTCTTTCCCTCTACTACTTTTAGGATTGGATTGTTGTTGTTTTTCAAGTTCTTTGAGGCATAGTGTTAGGTCGTTTATTTGAAGTCTTTCCATTCCTTTGATGTAAGTATTTATTGCAATAAATTTGCCTCTTAGTACTGCTTTTGCAGTATCCCACGGGTTTTGGTATAATATATCTTTATTTTCATTAGTTTCAAGAAAGTTTTTGATTTCCTGTTTAATTTCTTCTTGGATCCATAGGTCTTTCAGGAGCCTATTGTTTAATTTCCATGTATTTGTATAGATTCCAGAGTTTTGCTTATTATTAATTTCTGGTTTTAGTCCATTATGGTCTGAAAAGATACTTGGAATGATTTCAATTTTTTTATTTGCTGAGACTATATTTGTGACCTAATATGTGGTCTATCCTGGAGAATGTTCCATGAGCTGATGAGAAGAAAGTATATTCTTTAGTTGTTGGGTGAAATGTTCTGTATATATCTGCCAGGTCCAGTTGGTCTAAGGTGTAAACTGAATCCTGTGCTCCTTTATTGATTTGTTGCCTGGAATATCTGTCCCATACTGAGAGGGGGAGTTCAGGCCACCCACTATTAACATATTAGGGCCTGTTTATTTCTTTAGGTCTAAGAGTGTTTGCTTTATATATCTGGGTGCTCCAGTATTGGGTGCATATATATTTATGATATGTCTTCTAGCTGTATAGATCCTTTTATCATTACATAGTGGCCTTCTTTGTCTCTTCCTATGTTTTTTTGGTTTAAAGTCTATTTTGTCTGATGTAAGAATAGCTACTCCTGCTCGTTTTTGGTTTCCATTTGCATGGTATATCTTTTTCCATCCTTTCGCCTTTAGTCTGTGTGTGTCTCTGTGGGTGAGATTGGTCTCTTGAAGACAGCATATACTTGGGTGTAGCTTTTTAATCCAATCATTCAGTATTTATCTTTTGGATGGGAAGTTTAATCCATTCACATTTAGGGTAGTTATTGACAGGTATTGTTTAATTCTTGTCATTTAACTGCTTTTTGTTTAGATGATTTAAATATCTTTTGATCATTACTTTCTCTTTTATTTCTCTTCTTCAAGGTGGCATGATTTAGCTTCTTTCTCTTTCTTGCTGGCATTTTTGTTTTAATGGTGAGTTTTGCTCTTTCTTGTGTATTTGCGATAGTGGTATCATTATTTAGAATCCAGATGAAGGATTCCCTTGAGAATTTCTTGCAGGGCTGGTCATGTGGTGGTGAATTCCTGCAACTTTTGTTTGTCTGGGAAATATACTATTTCTCCCTCATTTCTGAAGGAGAGCCTTGCTGGGTAAAGAATTCTTGGCTGGCAGTTTTTTGATTTTAGTATTTTGAATATATCATTCCACTTTCTTCTGGCCTGTAGGGTTTCAGTTGAGAAGTCTGCTGTTAGTCTTATGGGGGCTCCCCTATAGGTGACTTGACACTTTTCTCTTGCTGCTTTTAGAATTCTCTTTGTCTTTGAGCTTTGTGAATTTAACTATAATGTGTCTTGGGGAGGATCTTTCCGGGCTGAAATTGTTTGGGGAACTTTGAACTTCCTGGATCTGAAGGTCTGAATCTCTCCCTCTGCCTAGGAAGTTTTCTGTTACTATTTCCTTGAATAGGTTTTCAATACCTTTTCCTTTCTCTTCCCCTTCTGGAATACCCACAATTTGGATGTTAGAGTGCTTGAGGTTGTCTGCTATCTCTCTTAGATTTTCCTCATTATTTTAAATTCTTTTTTCCTTTATTTTGTCTGCCTGGGTTATTTCAAAAAGACCATCTTTGAGATCTGAAATTCTTTCTTCTGCTTGCTCTACCCTGCTGCTCAAGCTCTCTGTTGTGTTTTTTATTTCATTGAGTGAATCTTTCATTTCTAGGAGTTCTGCTACACTCTTTTTTTAAGGTATTAATCTCTTTGTAAATTTCCTCTTTCATATTCTGGATATTTTTTCTTGTTTCATTGTGTTCTCTAATTGAGTCTTCTTTTTTCTCTTTGAGATTTCTTAAGATCATTGCTTGGAATTCTTTTTCAGACACTTCAAGGATTCCCTGTTCCATGGAGTCTGAAATTTGAGTATTGCTGTGTTCCTTTGGTGGTATGATATCCTCTTGTTTGTTTGTAGTTCCAGTATTTTTTCATTGATGTTTGGTCATCTGGTAGAGGATTTGTTTCTTCTATTACTCTGAGATTGGCTATGAGGATAAAGATTTCTTCCTCTATTTGCAGGCTTTATTGGTGACTCTTATATCAGTGTAGTCAAGTGAGGAGTAGGTTACCTGTAGAGTGGCTCTGTCTACTACTGTGGTGGTGTTGTCCTTGCATGACAGTAAGTGTGGTAGTGGCTATATTATACCACCTTGGGTCCTGTTCCAAAATCTGTAGCCATAGAATGAGCCCCCAGCACTGAATGGATCTGGGCTCACCTCAGCAGGGGCCTGCTGCTCGAGTTTTTTCAAACAGCTTGGAATTTTTAGTCAAAGAGTATGTGGTGTTAACTAAAAGTTGCATGTTTACCTGAGAATTTTTCCACAGTCTAAATGTAGTACTAGTGTTTTCCGAAATAATATTCCAGAAATAATAATATTTCTGAAATAATATTCTGAATTAATAATATGTAAAATTGTGTTCTGAGGTTCATCTCTCTTATATGTAGCAGTAGTTTATTTTTCATTGCTATGTAGAATTATATTGTATGAATATTCCATAATTTAATTATCCATTCAATTGTGATGGACATTTAGCTTATTTCCAGTTCTTGGCATTTACAAATAGTACTGCTATTGTGTATGACTTTTGTGTACATATGTTCACATTTCTCTTGAGGGTAGAATTTCTGGGTTATCAAGAAATTTCTGTGTTCAATTTTGTTAGACACTGATAGTTTTCTAAAGTGGTTGTACCAATTTGCATCCTCTCTAGCAGTAGATGAGAGTTCCAATGTTCCATATCCTTGCTAACATTTGATGTTCCTTTTTTTTTTTATGTTAGATTTTTTTTTATGTTAGCATTTCTGGTGGGTGTATAGAGATATCTCTTTGTAGTTTTAATTTGCATTTCTCTGATGACTAATGAGACTAAGACCATTGCCACACATTTATTGCCCATTTAAATAACCTCATTTGTGAAGTGCTTGTTAAAATCTTTTGCCCATTTTTCTATTAGGTATCTGTCTGTTATTTTCTTATTGAATTATAGGAATTCTTTATATATTCTGGATATGAGTCATTTGTCAGATAAATTTATTACAAATATTCTCTCTCAGTTTATGGCTTTCCTTTTGGAGGGAAATAAGGTTTTTTAAAATGTTTTTTTCCTTGGAAAATTTCAAGCATATACAAAAGTAGAGGGATTAAAATAATTAATCCCTAGGTACCCAACTTCAACAATTATAAACTCATTGCCAGTCTTGTTTCATCTATATCCCACTGAAAATCACCCTCTTCTATTGACCTAATCTGTCCTTTGGTTTTCATTATTTATCCTTTAGGCCTTTATTACTTCATTCAGCAGTCATTTATTTATTCTTCATATAGTGATTGGACTAAATCTGATTGAATCAATAATTATATCTAATGAATTCATTTTCATATTTATATTGCCCAAGATCTCTGGGTATGGTGACTCTGTTGACATTCCCTCCTTGAAATTCCTTTTCCTTAAGCTTTTGTGGTACTATTCTACCTCGTTTTTACTTCTCTGATACTTTATAATTTCCTTTCTGGAATTTTCCTCCTCTCCTGCTCCTTCAAAGTTACTGTTTCCCCAGAATTCTGTTGCAGTTTTCAATTCATTTGGGTGATTTCATCAATATTCATGTCCTTGACTACCACTTACATGCTGATGGCTTCTGAATCTCCATCCGTAGGGGGTGTTCAATACCAGATTCCTATATAGACTATGTTCTGGGCATCTCACCTGGATGACACACAGCGTCCAAAGCAGAGTGCTGATTGTCTTCCCCAGCTCCAAGCCATTCTCCCATTCTTCCATTATGCTAGACTTTTTAAGGGTTTTTTTTTATTAGACTTTATTTTTTAGAGCAGTTAGGTTCACATAAAAATGGAGCAAAAAGTAAAGACTTTTCATATGCCCCTACTCCTCTACATGTGTAGCCTCCCTCAATATCAATATCTCCCACAGAGTGGTACATGTGTTAAAAATAATGAACCTACATAGACACATTATTATCACCCAAAGTCCATAATTTACATTAGGGTTCACTCTTGGTGTTATATAATCTATGGGTTTTGACAAATGTGTGATGACATATATCCACCATTATAGTATCATACAGAATACTTTCACTGCCCTGAAAATCTCTATGCTCTTCCTGTTTTTCCCTCCCTCCCTTCAACCACTGGCAGCCACTGATCTTTTACTGTATCCATAGTTTTGTCTTTTCCAGAATGTCATATAGTTGGAATCATACAGTATGTAGCCTTTTCAGACTAGCTTCTTTCACTTGGTAATATGCATTTAAATTTCCTGTATGTGTTTTCATGGCTTGATAGTTTATTTCTTTTTAGCACTGAATAACATTTCATTGTCTGGATATACCACAGTTTGTTTATCCATTCTCCTCCTAAAGCACATCTTGGTTGCTCCGAATTGTGGCAATTACGAATAAGCCACTGTAAACATTCATGTGCAGGTTTTTGTTTTCAACTCCTTTGAATAAACACCAAGTAGTGCCATTACTGGCTCATATGGTAATAGTATATTTAATTTTGTAAGAAGCTGACAAAGTGGCTTCCATTTTGCATTCCCAGCAGCAATGAATGAGAGTTCTTGTTGCTCCACATCCTCACCAGCATTTAGAGTCATCAGGGTTCTAGATTTTGACCATTCTCATAGGTGTGTAGTGGTATCTCATCGTTTTAATTTATGTTTCCCTGACGACATATGATGTGGAGCATCTTTTCATATGCTTAGCTGTATATCTTCTTTTTAAGGTGTTTGTTAAGGTCTTTGGACTATTTTTAATCAGGTTGTTTGTTTTCTTATTGTTGAGTTTTAAGAGTTTTTTGTGTATTTTAGATAACAGTCCTTTATCAGATGAGTCTATTGCAAATATTTTCTTCCATTTTCTATGGCTCATCTTTTTATTTTTTTGACAGTGTCTTTTGCAGAGCAGATGTTTTTACTTTTAACTAAATCCAGCTTCTCAATTCTTTCTTTGATGCATCATCCCTTTGGTGTTGTATCATCACCAAAGATTTTCTCAGAAGTTATCTCCTAGGAGTGTTATTAAGTATTTTACATTTAGTTAATTTTTGAGTTAATTTTTGTATAGGATGTAAAGTCTGTGCACAGATTCTTTTTTTTTTTCACATGTGGATGTCCAGTTGTCCCAGCACTATTAGTTGAAAAGACTATCTTTTCTCCATTGTATTGACTTTGCTCCTTTTTCAAAGATCAGTTGACTATATTTATGTGAGGCTATTTCTAGGCTGTCTATTCTGTTCCATTAGTCTATTTGTCTATTCTTTTGCCAATACCACACTGTCTTTTAAAAAATTTGAATAATGCATTTTATTTAGTACAACATATGAAAAATATTATCATTTCAATGTGTAATCAATATAAAAATTATTAGTGAGATATTTTACATACTATTCCCCATATATACTGGATTCAAAATCCAGTGTGTATTTTATTTATTTTTAAAATTTTTATTGAAATTTATTGATTGTACATATTTATGGGATACAGAGTTATATTTCAATGCATGTATACAATATGTGTTGATCTATTCAGGGAAATTAGCCTATTCATCATTGTAAAACTTAATCATTTCTTTGTGATGTGCACATTTGATCCCTATCTTCTAGTCATTTGGTTATATGCAGCAAAACATTATTGACTATACTGTTCTTGGTTGACTGTACACCAGTAGAGCTTATTTCCATACTATCTTAATTGTGGTATTATTACTGTAGCTTTATAATAAGTCTTGAAGTTGTATTGTATCAGTCCTCCAACTTTGTTTTTTTCTTTCAATAGTGTGTTAGCTATTCTGGGACTTTTGCCCCTCTATATAAACTTTAGACTTAGTTTGTTGATACACACAATAACTTCGTGGGTTTTTGACTGAAATTGCATTGAATATATAGACCAAGTTAGGGAGAACTGATATCTTGACAATATTGGTCTTCCTATCCACAAATGTGAAATATCTCTCCATTTATTTATTTCTTCTTTGATTTTTTTCATCAGAGTTTTGTAATTTTCCTTATATAGATCTTATACTTATTTTGTCAGATTCACACCTAAGTATATTATTTTGGGGGAGGTTGCTAACATAAGTGGCATTGTGCTTTTAATTTCAAATTCTACATGTTCATTGCTGGTATATAAGAAATCAATTGACTTTTAGATTTTAACCTTGTGTCCTGCAACCTTGCAATAATCATTTATCAGTTCCAGGAGGTTTTTTGTTGTTGATTCTTTTGGATTTTCTACATAGACAATCATGTCATCTGTGAACAAAGACAGTTTTCTTTCTTTCTTCCCCATCAGTATACTTTTCATTTCCTTTTCTTGTCTTGTTGCATTAGCTATGACTTACAGTATGATATTGAAAGCAGTGGTGGGAAGGGACATCCTTTCCTTATTCCTGATCAGTATAGTAGGGTGTTAGCTGAACAAATACCCAGCTATCAATACATTTCTCAGCCACACTGTATGTAGGTGTGGCCAATGAGACTAATTTTTGCCAATGGAACATAAACAAAAGTGATACACACTACTTCAAGGTCTTGACTTAAAACATTGGGTGTGTGTGTTATCACTTTCTCTTCTCTACTTCCAACCTGCTAGATATAGTAATAACATATGCAACCCTGAATGTTAAATGTGACTGGTGGATAGAGTTGCCTCACCAACCTAGGTGCTTCCACATGACCTCACAGGGCAGAGTTACCCTATTATGGAGATTACTGGAGTATTCCCCAAAACAGAAATAAACTTCTATTTTATTTACATCATTGCATTTTGGGGTCTCTGTTATAGCAGCCTAGCCTTTAACAGCATTCCAGTCACATAATATCCAAAATTCGCTAATCATCTTTCTACATAAGTATCCTGTGCTATCATCCCAATCCAAGTAAAGGCTACTGCAGTCATCTAGTCAACATTCCTCTCTCAACCCCCACGTTCAATTTTCCTAGGTTCAGTTCAGTCTACCTCTTGACTCAGGATTTCTACTTCTAGCCATAATGAACTGGTACTGGACTAGTACTCTTGCTATAAATAAGTATAAAACCAGGCAAAAATATATAAGGCAATTGTTTTTAGGCAATGGATAACAGGCAGTACAAGACAGAGATTCCCAAGAGAAGGGAAGCTAACAGGCTAAGCCCCACATTATCCAGCTCTCTGTATAGGGCAATTTCCTGACTGCAGTACAGAGAGCTCAAGTCCAACCAAAGCACAGTGGTCCCAATGAGATTCAGCCATAATGTTGGGAGTATCCATAGTACTTTTTTAAAAAAATTAATATTGCTGTGTAGTTATATTGTATGAATATCCTACAATTTACGTATTAATTTTGTTGCTGATGGGCATTTAGGTTGCTTCCAGTTTTTACTGTTATGAATAAAGCTACTTTGAATACTATTGTACATGACTTTTAGTAGACATAAGCACATTTTTATGTTGAGCATATAACAAGAGATAAAATTATTCTATCATGAGGTTTATATATATGTTTAGCTTTGGTAGATAGATACTGCTAAAGAATTTTCTACACAGGTTGTACCAATGTACACTCTAATCAGCAGTGTATGAGAGTCCCTGTTGTTCAGTATCATTTTCTGACACTTGATATTGTCAGTGCTTTTAATATTAACGATTCTTATGGAAATGTAGTGGTATTTCATTATGGTTTTAATTTTTATTTCGCTTTTGAATAATGATGTAGATTATCCTTGCATACCCTCATTAGCAATTTGAACATCCTCTATTGTGAAGTGCCTATTTAAGTATTTTGCTCATTTTAAAAATTGTGGTGAATCTTTTGTTGTTAATTTGTGGAAGTCCTTTATATATTCTGGATATGAGTATCTTGTTGGACATATTTAACAGTCTGTGGCTTCTGTTTTTACTCTTTTTGGCAGCTGGCTGGTCTGGGGATCCAAACCCTTGACTTTGGTGTTACAACACCATGCTCTAACCAACTGAGCTAACTGGCCAGCACTCCCTTTTTACTTTTAATGGTGTCTTTTGATGAATAGCAGTTATTAATGTTAAGGAAGTCTAACTTAACAGGTTTTTTTCTTTTATAGCTAATTAAAATTTGTGTCCTATTTAAGTCATCTTTGCCTACCTCAAAGTCATGAAAATATGTTTCTATGTTTTGTTCTAGAACCTTTGCTTTTTTATCTATCAAATTTCAGTCTGCATAGGGGCTGGCTGGTTAGCTCAGTTGGTTAGAATGCAGGGTTCAGATCTCTGTACCACCTAGCTTCTCCCTGACTCCACCAAAAAAATTTCAGTCTGTGATCCATCTCAAATTAATTTTTGTGTGTGGTGTGAAGTAGGGATTTAATTTCTTTTTAAAAATTATGGATATCTAAATTGATCTAGCAAAACTCAATGGAAAGGATATCATTTCTCCCACTGAACTGTAAAGGCATTTGTTGTAAATCAGGAGACAGTGTTTATGTATTTTCTGCTAATGGATTCTCTATTTTGTTCCATTGATCTCTATAACAAATTCACACCAACACCACAATATTTTAGTTAATAGAATTTAAAAATACTGTTGATATTAGATAAACCCTCCAACATTTGTATTTTGTATTTTCATATAAAATTTGCAAATTAGCTTATCATAATTTACCAAAAAAAACAATTTGAGGTTTTAATTTGTTTGTTTGTTTGTTTGTTTTTTGACCAATAAGGGGATTGCAACCCTCAGCACAGTGTGGTCTGCACCACGCTCAGCCAGTAAGTGCACTGGCCATCCCTATATAGGATCTGAACCGGCGGCCTCGGTGCTGCCAGCGCCAGACTCTCCCAAGTGAGCTATGGGGCCAGCCCTGGGGTTTTAATTTTTTTTTTTCCCTTTTTTGTCTTTTTTACTGACCGGTAACGGGATCGCAACCCTTGGTGTTGTGCCCGTACCGGGGACAGGCAACGGGATCGCAACCCTTGGTGTTGCGCCCGCACCACGCTCAGCCAGTGAGCGGGAACTGGTCTCCACATGGGATCCGAACCCTCAGCGGGAGCACCACTATGCTCCCCAGCAGCACACTCTCCAGTGTGCCACCGGGCGGCCCATTGATTGCATTAAATCTATAGATCAGTTTTGGGGTAAATTGTTGTCTTTACAATATGGTTGGTTTTTATTTTTTATTTTAGATCATCTTTGATTTGTATTACCAGTGTTTTATGGTTGCCTATAAAAGAGTTTTGTCTTTCATTCAACTTATTCTCCAGTGTTTTTTTTTTTTCCTTTTTGTCTTTTTTCGTGACCGGCAACGGGATCGCAACCCTCGGTGTTGCGCCCGCACCGCGCTCAACCAGTGAGTGGACCGGTCTCTATATGGGATCCGAACCCTCGGCGGGAGCGCCGCCATGCTCCCAAGCGCCGCACTCTACTGAGTGCGCCACCGGGCCGGCCCAGTGTTTTTTTTTTTTTTATGCTATTGTAAATAATAGTGTTTTCCAAATTTCATTTTCTAATTGTTGCTTGTAGATAAAAACACAATATATTTTTGCGTATTGGCCTTTTTTGGTAGCAATTCTGTTAAAACTGTATATCAACTCAGGGAGAACTGATGTCATTAATATGTTGCACTTTCCAATTCACGAACATAGTATATATCCTCATTTTATTTAGATCCTTGGTTTCTTTCATTAGTGTTGTCTGATTTTCAGCATGCAAGTTCTGTAAATGTTTTGTTAGATTTATACCTAAGTATTTCATTTTTCAGTGATTGTAAATGGTATTGTATTTTTAATTTTGGGGTGTTCATTGCTAGTATATAGAAATGGTATATAAAGTTATTTTTGTAAATTTATCTTTATTCTGTGACCTTGCAGAATTCACTTTTAGTTCTAGGAGATTTGGTAAGTTTCTTGGGATTTCTGCATGGACAATCATGTCATCTTCAAATAACAACAGTTTAATAACTTCCTTTCTGATCTGTATGCCTTTTATTATATTTTCTTCCCTGAAGGCAGTGGCTAGAACTTCCAGAATTATGTTGAGTGGTGAAAGTGGATATCTATATCTTATGGGAAAGCATTCAGTCTTTCACAATTGAGCTTAATGTTAGCTGCAGGTTTTTGGTAGATGATCTTTGTCAAGTTGAGGAAGTTACTCTCTGTTTCTATTTTTTTGAGAGAATTTTTCTGTTTTGTTTTGACTATGAATGGTATTGGATTCTGTCAAATGCTTTTTCTGCACAGTTGATATGGTTAAGTGGTTTTCTCCTTTAGCCATGAATATGGTGGATTACACTTATTTTTAAAAAATATTTTTAAAAAAATAAATAAAAAATAAATAAAAAAATAAAAAATATTTAATCACATTGGACAGATCATCTAGGCAACAAGTCAGTAGAGTAACCATTATTCTTTTAGAAGGAGAGAAGAAATCTAGAGTTATTAGATGGGGGAGGGGGAGGGAGAGGGGGATGGGGAGAGATTGGACAAGGGGCATAAAGAATCATTACAATTTGTAACAAGATATATGCTAGTAATATTGATTTGATCAACATATCTCAATGTTGAACCCCCAAAATATGTGTAATCAATTTTGATTCAATAAAATTTTTAAATAATAAAAAATAAAATAAAATAATAAATAAAAAATATTTAATCAGGTTACATCACTGGAATAAACCACAGTATATATTGGTCATGGTGTATAATTCTTTTTATATATTGCTGCATTATCTTTGTATTTTAAGAATTTTTATGTCTATATTGATGAGGGATGTTAGTCTGTAGTTTTCTTATTTTATACTGTTTTCGTCTGGCTTTAATATCAGGATAATAAATAATAACTTCATGAAATGAATTGGGAAGTGTTCGATACTTTCTATTTTCTGGAAGAGATTTTGTATAGTTGGTGCTAATTCTTCTTTAAACATTGGGAAGAATTCTCCAGTCTAACTATCTAGGCATGGAGATTTCTTTTTGGGGAGTTTTAAAATTATGAATTCAATAAATTAAAAATAATAATAAATATATAAATAAAATAGATTAAACTAAATAAAAATTATAAATTCAATTTTCTTAATTAAATACCATCTATTATATTATTATCAATATCTATTTTGTATTATATATTTCATATTGGGCGCTCATGGTATTTTGTGTTTGGGGGGGAAATTAATCCATTTCATTCTTATTATCTTTTTAGTGTCTGCAGGGTCTATAGTGATATTTTGATTCATTCCTGATATTGGTAATTTGTGTCCTCTTTCTTTTATTTGTTGTCAGTCTTTCTAGAGGTTTGTCAACTTGTCTTTTCAAAGAACCAGTTCTTTGTTTCATTAATGTTCTCTTGTTTTTCTGTTTTTAATTTTATTGATTTCTGCTCTTATCTTTATCTCTTTCTTTCTGTTTGCTTCAGGTTGATTTTTCTTTTATGTTCTTGAGGTGAAAACTTAGATTACTGATCTGAAACATTTTCTCTTTTCTAATGTATGCATTTTAGTGCTATAAATTTCCCTCTCAACACTGCTTTAGCTGTATCCCACAAACATTGGTATTTGTATTTTCATTTTCATTCAGTTCAATGTATTTTTAAAAATTTCTCTTGAGACTTCCTTTTAGATCCATTGATTACTTAGAAGTGCACTGTTTAGATTTTAAGTCTTTAGGAGGGATTTTTCTGTTATTAATTTCTAGTTTGATTCTATTGTGGCCAGAGATCATACTCAGTATGATTTCAACTCTTTTAAATTTCTTAATATTTGCTTTTTGGTCCAGGATATGGTCTGTCTTAGTATATGTTCTGTAGGCACTTGAGAAGAATGTGTATTCTGTAGTTGATGGGTGGAGTGTTCTGTAAATGTCAGTAGATTCTGATAGATGATGATTTTCTTCAACATCCTTGCTTATTTTATGTCTATTTGTCATATCAATTGTTGAGGGAAGTGTGTCAAAGTATCCAACTATAATTATGGATTTGTTTGTTTCTTCCTTTCAGTTCTATCAATCTTGCTTCCATATTTTGCAGTTCTGTTTTTAGTGTATGCACATTTGGGATTGCTAAACCTTCTTGGTAGATTGACACTTTTATCATGATGATGTACTGTGCCTCTTTGTCTCTGGTGATTTTCTTTGTTCTGAAATCTACTTTATCTGATATTAACATAGCCCTCCTGCTTTCCTTTGATTAATGCATGATATATCTTTTTCTATCTTACTTTCAACCTTCCTATATCGTTATATTTGAAGTAAGTTTAGTGCAGACAACATATAGTTGGGTCATGTTTTTTAATCTACTCTGTCAATCTCTTTTAATTGTTATATTTAGACCATTTACATTTAATATAATTATTGATATGTTAGGCCTAAGTCTGCCTTTTTATATTTTGTTTTCTATTTATCCTATCTGTTTTCCTGTACTCTTGTGGGTTACTTGAACATTTTTACATATCTGTAGCGTTTTATAATAGCTTTATTGAAAGATGATTTACATACTATACAATTCACTCATGTTATACATACAGTTCAATGACTTAGTATATTTACAAAGTTGTGCGACCATTACCACTATTTAATTCCATAACATTTTTATCACTCCAGAAAGAAACCCCAGACCTTTAGCAGTCCATTCTGCCTTCCCCCGAGCCCCTGGAAACCACTAACCTACTTTCTCTATATACAGATATGCCTATGCCAGGTATTTCATATAAATGGAATAAAGCAATATGTATCTTTTGTACTCGTTTTTTTCACTTAGGGTAATGTTTTCAGTTTGTCATCCATTTTGTAGCATGAATCATTACTTCAAGCGAGAAACTACCAAGTGGTTTTCCAAAGTCACTGCACCGTTTTACATTCGTACCAGCAGTGTATGAGGGTTCAAATTTCTCCAGTTCCTGGCTAACACTTGTTATTAGCTGTCTTTTTAAAAATTATGATAGCCATCCTAGTGTGTGTGCAGCGGTATCTCACTGTGGTTTTGATTTGCATTTCCCTGATGGCTAATGTCTATGGTATTTTTACATGTATTTCTTTGTAGAGCTTTTTAGTAGTTGCTGCAGGTATTACATTACATATAAAAAAAACTTACCACAGTCTACTGGTGAGAACTAACTTATCACAGTCATCTGGTGATCATTTTACCAGTTCAAGTGAACTATAGAAAACTTATCTCCCTTTATGTCCGTTTTTCTTCCCCCCATTTACAGTATAATTGTCTTAATTATTTTTGTGTATGCATTTAGAACCATATTAGACAGTATTATAATTTTTGCTGTGGCTGTCAAACACACTTTAGAAAATTCAAGAGGAAAGTAAAAATCTTTTGTAGTTATCCATACTTTTGTCTACTATGTTCTTTCTTCCTTCCTGATGTTCCTGGGTTCCTTCTTTCATAATTTCTTTCCTGATTAGAGAACTTTCATCTTAGAGACTACCCAGTCTTCTGGTGACAAATTCTCTTAATTTTCCTTCGTCAGAGATTGGCTTAATTTCTTCTTTGTATTAATAGTCAAGATTCTCCAGAGATATAGAACCACTAGGAAAGAGAGAGAAAGAGAGAAGAGAGAGGACTTATTAGGGGAATTGGCTCATGTGATTATGGAGGGTGAGAGGTCCCACAATAGGCCATCTGCAAGCTATAGACCCAGGGAAGCTGGTGGCATGACTCAGTCCAAATCTTAAAGCCTCAAAACCAGGGAAGCCAATGGTGTAACTCTCAGTTTGAGTCTGAAGGCTGAAAATCCAGGAAAGGGGAGCACTAGTGCAAATTCCAGAGAACCTGGAGTTCTGGTGTCCAAAGGCTGGAGAAGAAGGGTGTCTCAGTTTTAGGGGAGAGAGAGAGCAAATTCACCATTCCTCTGCCTTTTTGTTCTATCCAGGCCTCCAGCTGATTGGAAGGGGCCCACCCACATTGAGGGCAGATCTTCTCCTCTCATTCCACTAACTCACATGTCAATCTCCTCCAGACACACCCTCAAAGGCAAACCCAGAAATAATGCTTTACCACTTATCTAGGTATCCCTTAATCCAGTAAAGATGACACCTAAAATCAACCATCACACCCTTCATTCCTGAAGGAAATTTTCTCTGGATATAGAATTCTGGGTTCACAGTTTTTTTCTTCTAGCATTTAAAAAATATTATGTCACTTCCTGCTGTCCTCCACAGTTTCTGATGATAAATCCACTGTCAATTAAATTGTTTTTCCTGTGTAGGTAAGGTGTCATTTTTTCTTACTGCTTTCAAGTACTTTTCAGCCCTGTCTCCTTTCTTTTCTCCTTCCAGGACTGTGGCAAAACTAATGTTATATCTTTTGTTATAGTCACACAGATCTCTGTGGCTCTGGATTTTTTTTTTTTTAAGTCTATTTTCTCTCTGCTGTTCAGATTGGGTAATTTCTGCTGTTCTATCTTCCATTTCACTGATTTTTCAATCTGTCTTCTCCAATCTATTGTTGAATCCATCCACTGAGTTTTTTATTTTTGTTATTGTATTTTTAAATTTTAAAATTTACATTTGGTTTTTCTTCATATCTTCCCTTTCTTTGCTGAGACTTTCTATTTATTTCATTTGTTTCAAGCATGCTTTTAATTACTTGTCAAAGCATTTATTTTTTACCATAGCTAATTAAAAATTATTGTTAGAGTATAGCCATTGTGGAAAACAATATGGAGTCTCCTCAAAAAAATTAAAAATAAAACTACTATTTGATCCAGCAATACCACTACTGGATGAATTTTCAGAGGAATTGCAGTCAGTATGTAAAAGCAATATCTGCACTCTCACATTCTCTGCAGTATTATTCACAATAACCTAGATATGGAATCAACCCGAGTGTCAATCAATGTATGACTGGATAAAGAAAGTATGGTAGATTAAAAAAGAAAGAAAAAAATGTGGTATACACACACACACACACACACACACACAATGGAATACTGTTCAGCCTTAAAGAATAAGGAAATCCTGTCATTTCTGACAAGATGAATGAACCTGGAGGACATTATGTTAAGTGAAATAAGTCCGGCACAGAAAGTCAAATACAGCATGATCTTACCTATATGTGGAATCTAAAAAAATGTCAAGCTCATAGAAGCAGAGAATAGAATGGTGGTTAGCAGGGGTTTGGGGTGGGAAGTGGAGGAGGATTGGGAAGACATTGGTCAAAGGGTACAAAATGTTAGTTACACAGGAGGAATAAGTTCAAGAGATCTGTTGCATAAGATGGTAACTGTAGTTTAAAACAATATATTGTATACTTGAAAATATCTGAGAGTAGGTTTTATTTATTTATCTATTTATTTAATTTTTTTACAAGATAGTAGATACTAAGAGAGTAGATACTTATGTGCAGTAATGCATATGTTAATTAGCTTCATCTAGCCATTCTACCATGTATACATATTTCAAAACATCATGGTGTACACCATAAATATTTACAATTTTTATTTTTGTTAATTAAAAAATAAATTTTAAAAATCTTTGTTAGATAATTCTTACATCTCTGTCATTGTAGTCTTGTCATCTAGTAACAAATTAATATACACTCAGTGGCTTAAAACAACAGAAATTTATTCTCATATTTTTGGGGGGCTAGAAATTTGAAATCAAGGTGTTGGCATGGTCATGATCTCTCTGAAGGCTCTAGGGAAGAATTTTTCCTTGCTTCTTCCTAGCTTCTGGTAGTTATAGACAATCTTTGTTGTTCCTTGGCTTATGGATGCATCACTTTGATCTCTGTCTCTGTCTCTACTTGGCTTTCTCCCCTGTGTGTCTTGCTCTTAAAGACACTAGTCATACTGGATTTAGGGCCCACCCTAAAAAAAGTCCTGTATGACTTTATCTTATCTTGATTTATTCTCAAAGTCCCTCTTTCCAAATAAGGTCACATTCACAGGCTCCAGATGGACATGAATTTTGGGGAGGTACTATTCAACACTGTAAAAGCATCTATTGATTGTCTCTTTTCATTGAGTTAAAAATCTTCCTGGAGGGGCCGGCCTGTGGCTCACTCGGGAGAGTGCGGTGCTGATAACACCAAGGCCACGGGTTCGGATCCCATATAGGGATGGCCGGTTCGCTCACTGGGTGAGCATGGTGCTGACAACACCAAGTCAAGGGTTAAGATCCCCTTACCAGTCATCTTTAAAAAAAAAAAAAAATCTTCCTGGAAATGCCACAGGCTCTCCCAAGGCAGGGCAGTGGGGGGTCTTGGGCCTCAGCCATGTCCCCCCGACACCCACAACCAGCCCAGCAACAACCACTGAGCTGCTGCAGGAAATGTCCCAAGCTCCTGAGTTGGGGTGGTGGGGGGGCAAGGGCTTCAGCCACACCCTCCTGACATCTGCCCCCAGCCCAGCAATGACCAAGCCACCACTGGAAGCCCCCTGGTCTCCCCTGCAGGAATAAGGGGGGTGCCACAGGCCTCAACCCCGCCCCTCCTCCTTCCTCCTCCCACCCTATCTCTTTCCCCTTCCTTTCCCCCTCCCCCTAGCAGCTCTGCAACAATATCACAGAGTGTAAAAAAATAATATTAATAAATAAACTTAAAAAAAAAGAAAACCTGCATGAAACTTCATCAAAACTCTGGGCTTTGCACAGAGGAAAACTAATTTTCAAAAGCATTTCATTTTTTCCCTCTGTAAAAAGGGCTCCGTTAAAGAGAAACTGACTTGTTCTATTATTTGAAGTATAGAGAAAAACCTAATTAAATGTCTAATTAAAACCTAATTAAAAGTCTCTCCACATGTTTACCCCCCAAGACTATGACTAATAAATATTGTCAACCAAAAAAAAAAGAATCTTCCTGGTTCTTTGTGTAATGAGTGATTTTTATCTGAAACCTGGACATTTTCATATTATGCTCTGAGATTCTGCGTGTTATTTAAAACTGCTGTTTCTGTTGGCTTTCTCTAACAGTGCCTTGGTAGAAAAAATAAGGGAGCTACATTCCTACTTCTAGACAGAAGTATAAGTCCAAGTTTCCTACTCAGCCTTCAGTGAGATCCAGGAGAGTTTCCTCTCTAATGCTGAGCAGAGGTGGGAGTTCCAGTTCTCCATGTGCTCTCCACAGATACTGTGGTGGGCGTTCTCACATTATCACTGGGTGATGGTGAAAGTTCTGGGTCTCCACTAGGCCTCCTCTGACACTACCTCAGGATTGCCTTGTTCCTATCAGGTGTGTTGGATATCCAGGCTCCCCAATTTTTTTTTTTTTTTTTTTTTTAAAGATGACCGGTAAGGGGATCTTAACCCTTGACTTGGTGTTGTCAGCACCACACTCACTCAGTGAGCTAACCGGCCATCCCTATATGGGATCCGAACCCGTGGCCTTGGTGTTATCAGCACCGCACTCTCCCGAGTGAGCCACAGGCCGGCCCAGGCTCCCCAATTTTTATTAAGATTTCTTCTATGACTTATGGTTAATTGGAAATATGTTCTTACATTTCCAAAATATTTTTTGTTTGTTTGTTTTATTTTGTCATTTAACTAGATATAAAAAAAAAATCCACTCTGAAAATCTCTAATTTTAACTATATTTTAATCTCTATATTTATTCCATTTCATTATGAATACTGGTGTGTCTTTTTTTTATTTTGGTGTGTCTTTAATATAATTTAATTCTGCTATTGTCTTTTGTGCTTTCTACTTCCTAACTTTTTTATGTCTTCCTTCCCATCTTATTTAGATTAATAGTCTTAATTCCATTTTTCCTCTACTAGTTTGGAGGTACTGCTTTTATTTTAGTGGTTATTCTTAAAATTCTAACAAACAGGGCCGGCCCGTGGCTCACTCGGGAGAGTGTGGTGCTGATAACACCAAGGCCTCGGGTTCGGATCCCATATAGGGATGGCTGGTTGCTCACTGGGTGAGCGTGGTGCTGACAACACCAAGTCAAGGGTTAAGGTCCCCTTACCGGTCATCTTTAAAAAAAAAAAAAAAAATTCTAACAAACATAAAATCTGAAATTATTCGATGTCTTTACCCTTTCCCCCCAAATATTAGGGTCCATGATTATTTTAACTCCAAAGACTTTTTGCCCATTTTTTCATACGATCATAGTGGAATGTTTTGGTTTTATCTTTTTAAACTCCCCACAATAAGCATTGTTTTTTTTTTTTTTTTTTTTTTTTAAAAAGATGACCAGTAAGGGGATCTTAACCCTTGACTTGGTGTTGTCAGCACCACGCTCAGCCAGTGAGCTAACCAGCCATCCCTATATGGGATCCGAACCCGTGGCCTTGATGTTATCAGCACCGCACTCTCCCGAGTGAGCCACGGGCCGGCCCCAAGCATTGTTATTTTTATCATTTATATAATCAACTTTTCAAATTAAGCATAAATTCACTAAATTATTTGTCATAATTTCTTGTATCTAAGGGCTTTCTTCTGAGATCATTGTTACTGTTTCTGATGTACATTCTTTAGAATTTTGTTTAGTGTTGGTCTTTTCATATGTGGAGTATTTTTGGTCTATTATTCCCCCCCCCCCCCAAAGATGTCTCTATTTTGCCCTCATTTGGGGATGATAATTTTTTTTTAAAAAAATGACGAGCAAGGGGATCTTAACCCTTGACATGGTGTTGTCTGCACCACGCTCTCCCAAGTGAGCCACGGGCTGGCCCTTGTGGATGATAATTTAGCAAAGTATATAACCATAAGTTAATCAGTTTTTTGTTCCTCCTCAGCATTTTGAAGATGCTTATATTCTTTCAGCTTTCATTATTGCTACTGAGAAAGGTGCTGCCAATCTGATTGTTCTCCTCTTTTATGTGCCTATCTTTTCTCTCTGGTTGCTTTTAAGATCTTCTCTGTGTCTTTGATGTTCTGCAGTGCCACTATAATGTGGAGCTGTTTTTATTTTAACTGTCTGAGATTGATGTACTTCCTGAATCTTAAGATTAATATCTTTAAAAAAATATATATATATATATATCTTTTATTTCTCAGCTTGTATTATCCAATATTTCCAAAATAATAGTAATTTTTAAATGTTTATTTGTACATGTTTGTGGAGTACAGTGTGTTTCAATACATGCATATTCTATGAATCAATATTCACTTAGGGTAGCTAGCATAGCTTTGTATTCATCAATCTACCCCTTCCTTCCCTGCTCGGCCCCCTCTCCTCCCAGCCTCTGGTTACCATTATTCTACTCTATACTTCTATGAAAACCACTTTTTTTTTTTTAAAAAAAGATGACCAGTAAGGGGATCTTAACCCTTGACTTGGTGGTGTCAGCACCATGCTCACCCAGTGAGCTAACCGGCCATCCCTATATGGGATCCGAACCCGTGGCCTTGGTGTTATCAGCACCGCACTCTCCTGAGTGAGCCCCAGGCCGGCCCTGAAAACCACTTTTTAAAAAAATTTTTATCACATATGAATGAGATCATAATGTTTTTTGTTTTCCTGTGCCTGACTTACTTCTCTTAACATGATGGTCTCCAGTTCCATCCATGTTGCCGTAAATAAGAGTATTTTTTTTCTTTTCTTTTTTTAAAAATAGCTGAATAGTATTCCATTGTGTATATGTACCACAGTTTTTTTATCTGTTCATCCATTGATGGGCAGTTAGGTTGTTCCATCTCTTGGCTATTATAAATAGTGTTGCAATGAACATGAGGGTGCAGGTGTCTCTTTGATATGTTGATTTCATTTCCTTTGGTATAAACCCAGTAGTACTCTGAGAAACCTCCATACTGTTTTCCACAATGGCTGTACTAATTTACATTCCCATCAATGATGTAGGAGTTCCCTTTTCTCTTTATCCTTGCTAGCATTTTTTATTTTCTGTCTTTTTTGGTGGGGAGAGGAGTGGCAACTGGCTGGTACAGGGATCAAACCCTTGGTGTTATCAACACCATGCTATAACCAACTGAGCTAACTGGCCAGCCTGGTTTCATACAAATTTTAAGATCATTTTTTTCTATTTCTGTGAAGAATGTCATTGGTATTTTGATAGGAAGCACATTGAATCTGTAGATTGCTTTGGGTATTGTGGTCATTTTTATAATTTTAATTCTTCCAACCCATAAACATGGGGATACTTTCCAATTATTTGTGTCTTCAATTGATTTCACCACTGTTTTATAATTTTCATTGTAGAGGTCTTTCACCTCCTTGGTTAAATTTACTCCTAGGTATTTCATTTTTTTGTAGCTATTGTGAACATGATTACTTTTTTGATTTTTTCCTCAGATATTTTGTTATTAGCATATAGGATCACTATTAATTTTTGTGTATTGATTTTGTATTCTGCCACTTCACTGAATTCATTTATAGTAATTTTTGGTAGAGTTTTCAGGGTTTTCTATGTATATGATCACATCATTGGCAAATAGGGATAGTTTGACTTACTCCTTTCCAATTTGGATGAAATTTATTGCTTTCTCTTGCCTCATTGCATTGACTAAAACTTCCAGTACTATGTTGAATAGGAGTATGGACAGTCAGCGTCCTTGTCCTTTTCCAGATTTCAGGGGAAAAGTCTTCAGATTTTGTCCATTCAGTATGATATTAGCTGTGGGTTTGTTGTACATGGCTTTAATTGTGTTGAGATACATTCTTTCAATACCTAATTTGTTGAATGTTTTTATCATGAAGGGATTTGGGATATTATCAAATGCTTTTTCTGCATCTCTTTAAAGATCGTATGGTTTTTTCCTTCATTCTGCTATATGATGGATCACATTTATTGATTTGCACATGTTGAACCATCCTTGCCCAGGGATGAATCCCATTTGATCAGGCCGAATGATCTTTTTAATGTGTTGTTAAATTCTGTTTGCTGGTGTTTTACTGAAGATCTTCACATCTGTGTTCATTATGGATATTGCTCTGTAGTTTTCTTTTTTTGTTGTGTCTTTTTCTGGTTTTGGTATGAGGGTAATGCTGGCCTTGTAGAATGAATTTGGAAGTATTCCCCCCTCTTCAATTTTTTGGAAGAGTTTGAGAAGAATTGATGTTCTTTAAATGTTTGGTAGAATTCTGCAGTGAAGCCATCTGGTCCTGGGGTTTTCTTTGTTGGGAGACTTTCTATTATTGCTTCAATCTCATTACTCATTATTGGTCTATTTAGGTTTTCTAGTTCTCCACGATTCAAACTTGATAAGTTGTATATGTCCAGGAATTTATCCATTTCTTCTAAGTTTTCCAGTTTGTTGGTGTATAGTTGTTCATAATAGTCTCTTATGATCCTTTGTATTTCTGTGGTATCAGTTTGAATGTCTCTTTTTTCATTTCTGATTTTAATTATTTGAGTTTTTTCTCTTTTTTCTTCTTCAGTCTATTTAGAGGTTTATTGATTTTGCTTATCTTTTAAAAAACCCAACTCTGTTTCATTGATCTTTTTATTGTTTTTTCAATCTCTAATTCATTTATTTCTGCTCCATTCTTTGTTATTTCTTTTCTTCTACTGATCTGGGGTTCAGTTTGTTCTTGTTTCTTGAGTTCATTGAGGTATAACATTAGATTGTTTATTCAAAGCCTTTCTTCTTTTATAATGTATCCATTTATAAGCTTCCCTTTTAAAACTGCTTTTGCTGTATCCCATAGGTTCGAGTATGTTGTGTTTTCATTTTCATTTATCTCCAGGAATTTTTAAATTTCGTTTTTGATTTCTTCTTTGACCCATTTGTTGTTTAGAAGCATGTTGTTTAATTTCCATTTATTTGTACAGTTTCAAATGTCCCTTCTGTTATTAATTTCTAGTTTTATTTTGTTGTGGTCAGACAAAATAGTTGATATGATTTCAGTTTTTTAAAATTTGTTGAGACCTGTTTTGTGACTTAACATAAAACATATGGTCTATTCTAGAGCATGTTTCATGTGCTGCTGAGAGGAATGTGTATTCTCCAGATGTTGGATAAGATGTTCTATAAGTATTCATTAGATCCAATTGACTTAGAAATTAACTCTGATGTTTCTTGATTAATTTTATGTTTTGATGATTTATTCTTTCCTAAAAGTGGAGTATTAAAGTCCCCTACTATTAAAAACAAAAAGTTCCCTGCTATTATTGTGTTGAAGTCTATCTCTCCCATTAGGTCTAATAGTAGTTGCTTTGTATATCTGGGTGCTCTGGTATTGGGTGCATATATATTTAGAATTGTTATATCACCATGTTGAATTGACCTCTTTATCACTATATAATAACCTTCCTTATCTTTTTTTACTTTCCTTGGCTTGAAGTCTATTTTATCTGATATAACTATACCTACTCCTGTTCTTTTTTTGTTTGTTTCTATTTTTTTTGTTGTTTCTATTTGATGTTATCAATAAAATTTCTTTTTCAATCACTTCAGTTTCAGTTGATGTGTGTCTTTATAGGTGAAGTGAGTTTCTGTAGGCAGTATACTGTTGGTTCTTGTTTTATAATCCATTCAGCCACTCTTTGTCTTTTAATTGGAGAATTTAATCTATTTACATTTAGTGTTATTATTGATATAAAGGGAATTTTGTTACTTTTGTTCTGGTTGTTTTGGAGATTCATTTTTCCTTTTTTTATAGTCTTATTGTCTTTCTTTGTGGTTAAGTGTTTTCTGCTAGTAGTATATTTTGATTTCTTGCTATACACTTTTGGTACATTTCATAAGTTTTTGTGTTATGGTTACCATGAGGCTTACAAAAAAAATTATAGTTATAACAGATTATTTTAAACTAACAGCAACTTAACTTTGATAGCTTAAGAAAAAAACAAAACCAGCTCTATAACTCTATGTGGTGATATCATCCACCCCCAACACACACACATTTTTTTATTGTTTTTTTGGGTGTTTGGCTGGTACAGGGATCTGAAGCCTTTAACTAACACCGTTGGTGTTATAACACCTTGTTTTGACCAACTGAGTTAACTGGTGAGCCCTCAAGTTACATCTTTTAATATTGCCTATCCCTTATACAGTTGTTGAATCTGTTATTATCTTGTGGGTATGTCCCTTAGTACTCATAGTAAGGATATAAATGGTTTATTACCTCATTGAAGTATTCTGAGATTGTCTGTGTACTTAATTTTCTAGTGAGTTTTGTGCCTTCAAATCTGTTACACATTACCATTGTCTTCTTTCAGCCTGAAGAACTCCCTTTCATATTTCCTGCAAGACAGGTCTGGTGTTGATGAATTCCCTTAGTTTTTGTTTGTCTGGGAAAGACTATTTCTCATTCATATTTGAAGGTTAGTTTTGCTGGATATGGAATTCTTGGTTGATAGTCTTTTTCCTTCAGCACTTTGAATATATTATTCCATTCTCTCCTGGCCTGTAAGATTTCTCCTGAGAAATCCACTGACAGCTGTATTGGGGCTTCATTGAATGTTATGTGTTTCTTTCCTCTTCCTGTTTTCAGTACTTTTTTCTTTGTCTTTAGTTTTTGATAATTTGGTTACGATGTGCCTTGGGGTGTTTCTCTTTGGACTGAATTTGATTGATGACCTCTGGGATTCCCATGCCTGGATGCTGTCATCTATCTCCACTTGGGAAATTTTCAGCCATTACTTCCTTTAATATGCTTTCTAGGTATCCTCCTTTTTCATCTCCTTCCAGATACCAATTATACAGAGCTTATTTCACTTGAAGGAGTCCCATAGTTGCTCCAATTCTGTTTCATTTTTTCTTCTTTCTTTTTGCTTTTCTGATTGGATAATTTCATATGTTCTGCCTTCAAGCTCACTGATTCCTTCCTCTGGATGATCAAGTCTGCTGTTGGAGCTTTCTATTGAGTTTTTCAATTCATATAATGAATTATTTCTAAAATTTCTATTTGATTTTTTTTATTTGACCTTATTTCTTCATAAAATTTCTCATTCTTCTCCTGGACTGTTTTCCACGTTTCATTTAATTTTCTGTTTGTATTTTCCTTGACTTCCTGCACATATTTATGAGGATTATTCTGAATTCTCTATCAGACATTTTATAAATCCGCCATTCCTCTGGGTCTATTTCTGGTGCTTTGTTGGTTTCTTTTGGTGGTGTCATATTTCTCTTTTCCTTCTTGATCTTTGAGCCTGGTCATTTTAGGAGATGGCTACCTCTTTCAGGCTGTATAGGTGTTCTTTGGTGGTGTTAGAACTTTACTGGTTAATGTCAGAACATTGTCTGTGGTCTGTGGGGTGTTTTGGGTTTTTTTTTAATGTTCTGTGATGGATTAATAACAACTACCACAATTTAATTACTACGCTGGAACTAATTTGCTGTCCTGTGTTTAATTTCTGGATTGGGGCAGACTTTCTATGGTAATCAGGACTTGAACTCTGTGCCTGAGCTAAATTGCTGCATTGCCACTGTTTCTCAAACTGGGGAAGACTTTCCGTCGGAAATGCATTTAATTGTTGACTTTTTAGTCACTTCTGGGTCATGTGGGATTTCTACACACTCAACTGGTCTGTGCATGAATTCCAACCTGGACCTAAGGCTTTACCACAGCCTGTACTCCCTGTAGGAAACCCTCTGGCAGTTCTATTGCCTTGACTAGTCTCCACTGTGTGGTACCCATGCCAAACAGAGGGCAGACCAGTTGCTATCACTGCACCCCAATGCTCCCCTGCTGGGTCAGTGTCCCTCCTTCGCTGGTACTCCAAACATTTCCTGCAGGGCAGGCTGTGCACAAGTCCCCCACAATGACTCACTGACCTCTGGGTGGTTTCTTTCTCTCCTAGGCTGCAGCCCCTCCCTCCTGTGTGGACCCAGGGGAGGCTTGCAAGCAACTTTACTGGCCTGGGATATGGGATAGTGCACTCTGAGGCATCCTTTTCCCCTGCAGATTCCAAGTAGCTTCACACAAAGGACACTGCCGCAGCTTTGCCATGTCCTGGTAGATGTTCCCTGTGGTAGTAGGTTCTCCTTGCAATCTGCTGTGCCAGCCAGGAAGCAGGTGGGGCTTGGAATGGTCAGAGTGTTCCCTCTTCCCCCTAGCTGTGGCCTGTCTTGCCTTCATGGATGCTGCAGATATTTTCTCCTCTTCCCCCAAGATCCAGCAATCTCTAGATGGCAGTTTTTGCTTTTTAATAGTTGTACATTGTGCTGTTGTTGGGGGGCAGCAATACTGGGGATCATCTATTCCACCATGTTGGTGATGTCAGTCTTTAAGATTATTATCTTTAATAAATTTGGGAAAAATCTTAGCCATTTTTGAAGGTTAATTCTAGGTGTCAACTTGATTAGATTAAGGAATGCTGAGAAACTTGGTAAAGCTATCTTTTTAGGTGTGCCCACAAGGGTGTTTCCGGAAGACAGTAGCATGAGAGGCTGAGTGGACTCAATATGGGTGGGAATATCCAATCTGCTGGGGGCCTGGAAAGAACAAAAAAAAAATCAAAAAGGCAAAGCTCTCTCTCTGTCCTTTGGAGCTGGGATACACTCTTCTCTCCTGTCCATGGACATCAGATCTCAAGACTCCTCAGCTTTTGGGCTCCAGGACTTACAGCAAGGACACCACTGGCTTCCCTGATTTTGAGATCTTTGGACTCAGACTAAGCCATGCTACTAGCATCCAGTTTGCGGACGGCCCATCGTGGGAATTGTCTTCACAACTGGGTGAGCTAATTCCCCTAATAAATCCCCTCTCATATGTTTGTAACATATCCTATTGATTCTGTCTCTCTGGAGAGTCCTGACTAATATACCATTACTCTTTAAAAATCTTGTCTCTCCTCTTTTCTCATTTCAATCTTTTGGGAACTTCAATTAAATATGTAAAAAATACCAATATTCTAACATCTGTATCTCATCTTCTTTCTTATATTTTTGCATTTTAGTGTCTCTCCAAGGCGTTATTACTATTTTGAATAACCTAGATCTTTCTTCTGATTCATTTATTCTTTCTTGAGTTATGTGTAATCTGCTGCTTCATTTATTCATTGGGGTTTATTCAGAGACTAAGATTTTTATTTCAATAATTACATTTTTCATTTCTAGAAATTATTTTTTTCCCAAATTTATCTGGTCATTTTTTTATGGTCTCTTCTTTCTTTCAAATCGCTCCTTGATTTCTGTCAACATGTTAAGCATACATTTTATACTTTACATTTGAGAATGCTAATATCTAATGTGCTTTTGAGTATAACTATAATGTTTTAAAATTTTACTCTTTGCCACAAATGTTTATCTCCTTGTATATTTTTAATTTTTGTTGATCTTAATATGCAGGACTACTACAGTGCCTGGATTTTGGGTACATTTCTTCAAAAAGGGCTTACATTGCTTCTGCCAGGTACTTGTGATGTTATCAACCAATTTAGGAAGAATTTAAATGAATAACCAGGGTTGAAATCTCAAACACTATGGAAACAGTATAAACTTGAACTCACATGAGGGCAGCCTCATGGCGATGGTTTCTTAAAGAAGCCTTCTATTTTTATTTTATCACCAGAGCTGCAGCCTAAAACAAACATTTCCTTGGTGGCTCCCTTTGCCAGCAGATAGATGTCTTTTTCGTAGCCCTTTTTTTTTTTTTCCTTTTTGTCTTTTTTACTGACCAGTAACGGGATCGCAACCCTCAGTGTCGCGCCCATACCGGGGACCGGCAAGGGGATCGCAACCCTCGGTGTTGCGCCTGCACCGCGCTCAGCCAGTGAGCGGAACCGGTCTCCACATGGGATCCGAACCCTCGGTGGGAGCGCCACCACGCTCCCAAGTGTCGCACTCTCCAGTGCGCCACCAGGCCGGCCCATAGCCCATTTTTTCACTGAAGACGAGATTTTGAAAGCTCCCAGCTTTACAGCATGTCAGTTTTGGTTCATCGTTTTGGGAGAATAAATTTCTGTTGTTTTAAGCCACCCAGTTTGTAGTACTTTCTTACAGCAGTCCTAGGAAACTAATGCCGGGGTCATTGTAAGGTTGATGAAGGAAGGTTGGAAATGGGCAGAAGATGATTCAAGGTCTGTCTTTGCCTTATGTCAAGTCATAAGCTGTAGTTTAGGAGCACCTTGGTTCTGTAGATTAGTCAGAAATAAATATAAATCCACACCAAAATTATTACATAAGCAATGGGAGGAAATTTAATTTCCAAAGATTGGTTTATATTCAACATATCCAGAGTCTACCTGTTATATAAAATGTAAATGTTGGTTGTACTAAGCAAAAATTCCTGCCAGGAATTTTCTTGCCCAAAGCATTTAACAATCTACCTGGCAAATGGGGAACAATTGTGAACTAGGAAGCTCCCTGAGATTGGATATCTCAGTGAAATGAGCAAGAGTAAGCCAAGAAGTGGAGGAAAAACAGTCCTTTCTATTTTTCATTTCAAATTCAGGGAAAGATTTAAAGCATAGGCATCAAAGTACCTCTCAAGTAAAGGATATGCATCTATTTATAATATTTTTCAAGGATCAGGAGGAGAATGCAAATAAAGCCTTTGAAAATGTGTGTGAACAAACGTCTATGTGAACATATGGCAGGGGAGTGTGATCCTATTAAACACTTGCTGTGTTTGGCAAGAGCAAAGAGCTAGATAGAATGCCTGCTCACTTAGTTCTTCCCACCCCCTAAGATGTGTGAGCCTTAGCAGGTGGGAGGATCTGTGACTTGTTTCCTGAGGTCCATGTAGGAAGGACAAATTATAACTGCAGCTGCAGTTAGCGGGGAGTGCTTTGTCCAATGCCATGACAATATCAGGACATAAGTGGAGAATACATGTTGCTCTGAGGGTGGAGCCTAGAAAATGTGTGAAAGGAAGATGCACGGTGTCCTTCCAGTTGCTGAGGAGGAACTGCACTGATGTATTTATAGAGCTCTGTCAATACGTATGGGCTCTGAATCTCACTGAGAGGCTATGTGCCAGATCAAATGTTCCTCCACACCCTATTAGGCCTCTCTGCCTTTGATGATCCACTTTAGAACTGGGAAGAAACTGGGAAGGCTCTTTGGCACATGCTATTTCATTTGCTCTGGATACTCATCTCTCTGCTAGACCATCCTTCAGATCTCAGCTTGTATTTCATCTGCCTAGGGAAGATTCACTGATCACCATGTTCTTCATATAGTTGGGATTTCGCACATTTGTAGAAATTCACTATTTATCACTATCGTTTAATACCTGTCCTCATCAGATTGTATGAGGTTCTTTTTTGTTCACTGTCGTTTTCTTAAAGCCTATAGAATGCCTGACACACAGTAGGCATTCAATAAATATTGCTGACTTATTGACAGTCCAGTTTCCTGCTCTTAAAAAATTGCTGGCTTATACTTCATTCTTGACAAAAGTTAGAGGTATGTAGTAAAGGAGACTTTTTTAAAAATTCCACACTTTCAAAGAACTCCTTCGCATTAAAAATGGAAGGAAGGAAGGAAAGAAGGGAGGGAGGGAAGAAGGCAATTCAATGGAAAATGGGCAAAGGTTATGGAGAGGCAACTCACAGAAGAAATTCAAATGGCCAACAAATATTTGTATACAAGAAGATGCTCATCCAGACTAGTAATCAGGGAAATGAAAATTTAAAACAATATTTTATATTCTTGGATTGACAAAACTTTTAAAAATTGATCATTCATTGTTAGCAAGGATTTAGAGGATAATATGCTTTTATACACTACTGGTAGGAGTTCAAAATAGTACAATCTGTATGGAGGTTATTGGTAGTATGTTTTAAATGTTTAACTGTGTCTATATTTGCAGGATTGTTTAATAGGGAAAAACGGGAAACAACTTAATGTCATGTAATAGGGAAATGGTTAAATTATGATGCATTCCTACTATGGAATCCTATAACTATAGGTATTGACACTGATGAAAATCATGTAAAATTTTTTAAAAAGGAGATTGCAGAACAATATGTATAATATGATCCTAGTTAAGTAAAAATATATAAAAGTATAATCTCCAAAGGAAAAGGTCTTAAAGGACTCATACATTTTATATTTAATAGTTGGTGTGAATCCTTTGAGACCTTTTCTCCTGAGGAAGTGAGATTGGGGGTTTTCACTTTTTACAATGAACATGTACTGCTATTTTAAAAAATAACTTTATTGAAGTATGATTAACATAAAATAAACTGCACATATTTAAAGTGCCCAATTTGATTACATTTGACATTGAATCCATCTGCGAAATCATCACCACAATCAAGACAATATCCATCAGCCTCCCAGAACTTCCTTGCATCTCTTTACAATTCCTTCTTCCTGCCTCGTTCTGACCCCCCCATACCTTAGCAACCACCGATCTACTTTGTCACTACAGATTAGTTCACATTTTCTAGAATGTTACATAAATGTAATCATACAGTATGTACTTTTTTTCTGGCTTCTTTCACTCAGCATAATCATTTTGAGATTCATCCACGTTGCTGCATGTATCAATAGTCTGTTCTTTTTAAATTGCTGAGTATTATTCTTCTGTATAGATCTATCACAATTGGTTTATCCACTCACCTGTTGATGGACATTTGGATTATGTCCAGTTTTCAGCTATTACAAATAAAGCTGCTATGAACATTTGTTACAAGTATCCATGTAAGGATACTTTTTCCTTCTTGGGCAAATAGCTAGGGGTGGAATGGCTGGGTCATAAGACAGGTATATGTTTAGCACTTTAAGAAATTGCCAAAATGTTTTCAAAGTGGTTGTACCATATTACATTCCCACCTGAGACTGGAGTATGGGGCTGAGGCAATAAATGAATGGTCCCTTCACCATTATCAGGTAAGGTAATGACAACAACCATCAGTTCTCTTTAGTCAGATTCCTTTGAGAATCTAATTAAGGTCACGTTTTGTGCGGGATGTAGGATGATATGCATATGAACAAATGTCAAACTCACGTTGGAAATGGCGATGGCCTTAACAAGAACTGTGACCGCTGGAATGGAAAGAAGCAGGCTGAAGTTCAGACATATTGAAAAATTAGAATTGTTGGGACTTGGCAAAAGGAAGAGTAGACAACGCCCAGGTTTTAGTGATCAAGTGACGGTGTTGTCAACAGAGGGGAGGAGTCGGTCTGGTGGGAGGAAGAAGTCATTTCTGGCTTACTGCCTGGGAGGTGACCACTCGACACAAAGTTGGGTAGGGGACACGGGGAATAATTGCAATTTGTGGTAATGAGCATGCTGATAGTATTGATCTGATCATCACATCTTGGGTACAGGTGGTGACGGTCAACTTTGTACCCCATGAATATGCATAACCAATGAAAAAAAGAGGAAGCAGCTGTAAATGTAAATATCTGGGTGGAGATACAGACTTCTGGTGCAACAACATTCAGGTTCAGGTGAAGTGTCAGGAGCAGCTGTAATCATCAAGTGTAGTCAATAAATTCGTATCTCACAGACCAATTACAGAGCACACACACCACGTTACCTCCCAGAACGTGCGCAAGGGCGTCAGACTTTCTGACCTACGCGCTCCGCCCGACTCAATTCTGCGCATGCGTGCAGAGCATGCGCACCGCCCCCACTGCCGCCGCTCCCTTCTCTGGGCGCCGGGGCTCCCTTCCTCCTGGCCGGCCCCGCCCAGGCGGTTGCCCGTGACCTGCCTTGGCGCAGGGAACGGAAAGCCGGAAGGGGCGAGACGAGTTCAATCGCCATGGGGCTGTTTGGAAAAACCCAGGAGAAGCCGCCCAAAGAGCTGGTAAGGGCTACGGCGGCGGTAAATGAGTGGGTGGATTTGCTGAGGTCGTCGTAGAGTTGGTAGGCGACTGGACAGTCTTCCCCCGGCTGGCCAGGTACCGCCCGGCCCCCCATTTCCGGGGCCTTCCACTTGACCGAGGGGTCGGAGGAAGAGTTTCTGAGGGGTTGGCTGTGGGGAGAGAGCTCCTGGTACCTCGGCTCTCCACCAGGAAGCCGAGAGGTGGACTAAAAGCTCCTCAATCTCGCCACAAGGCGCGGAGGCAGCGATGCGATCCTGGCCTTTGGAAACCCCTCCCCCTGCCCGCGTTGGTACGTCCCGCCCGGAACTGTTCCCAGCGCAGGCCCCGCCCCTCACGCCCGTTTGTGGACCACCCGGCGGACCTGCTCCTACCCGGATCGCTGTTCCTGGGGGACCGGGGCATGACCCTTGCGCCCCTTCCCTGTCCACGCTGCTGTATTACGAGGGAGGTTCTGTTTCCTCTTTCCCCTCCCCTTCAACCTTATGTTGACTCCAGACGCACATTAGTTATAGCAGGGACTCGACCTAGGAGAGTGCTGTGGAGCCGGCTTCGAACTCTGGGTCTGCCAGTTAATTGAGATAATATCGGGAACACATGTGATTGAAAATGCCCCCACAGAGTCATTCTGCTTCAGTTTGAATCCTGGTTCTCCACATCTCAGCTCTCTGATCTCGGGAAAGTTAACTCCTCTGTCCCTTAGTCTTCTCGTCCGTCGAGTAAGAATGACAATAGTATCACTTAAGAGTAATTGAAGATTAAAGGATGTGAAGTTATTAGCGGTAGGTAGGGCTAATTCGTTATATACAGTGGGGGCTTAGCTACTCAAGTGCAGACCAGCAGCATCAGCATCACCTGGGAGCTTGTCAGAAACCTCGGGCCCTATTCCACACCTGCTGAATCAGATTTTGAATTCTGACAAGATCCCTAGTGATTAGTATGTACATTGATGCTTGAGAAGCACTGCTCTACTACACCCAGACTTGTTCAAAATGGGAAAAACCTAAAATCCTTAATAAATGATCTTACCTGTTCATCTCTGACAGTCATGTTTTTAAAACCAGTCTCATGCATCATGCAGTTCCTAGTACATAAAATGTGCGTTAAAGTTAATTGTTTTTTGTTAGTGAAAGGCCCTAGAACAATAGGCATTCAATAAGTGTTATTTTCATCAAACTTACTCAGTTTTGCTCACTAGTAAAATAAAAATTGTGAAGCTTAAAGAGATAAGAGTGTGTAACATCACTTTGTAAATTGTAGAACGTTATGTAGATGCACATTTTATGGCATGTGTATATTCTAAGATGCTTGTTATTGTAGAAGTATGCTTTTGATGGTAGGGAGGGATTATTTATCTTTAGTATTTGACCTTAGCTTTGCCATTTACAAACTGAGGTAAGATTCTGGAGAAATGGTCTCATTGCTGTTTAAACTGATCTCTAGTGTATGTATTACTTGTATAGCACTTAAACTATTTTCTTTCTTTTTTTTTTTTTTTTGTCTTTTTTCGTGTCCGGCAACGGATCGCAACCCTCAGTGTTGCGCCCATACCGGACCAGGACCGGCAACGGGATTGCAACCCTCAGTGCT
>NW_007727806.1:250141-264539 GCF_000696425.1 Galeopterus variegatus | reverse complement strand
TGCACCCGCACCTCGCTCAGCCAGTGAGCGGGAACCGGTCTGTATGTGGGATCCGAACCCTCGGCGGGAGCGCCACTGCACTCCCAAGCGGCGCACTGTAGCAGTGCGCCACCGGGCCGGCCCACACTTAAACTATTTTCAAATGATAAATATAATTGCTAAGAACATGATGTCAGTATACTCTTCCAGTAGGACACCTTACCTAAGGAAAGCTAATTAACACCAGAAAATGGCAGGGTAGATACATGAGATTGGTTTTTAAAATATGCCTGTCGCAGCTAAACAGGTAAGAACATTTATTAAGTAAAAGACTTTATGGGTTTTTTTTTTTTTCCATTGTGAGCAAGTCTGGGTGTTGTAGAGCAGTGCTTATGAAGCATTATTGTGCACACTAATCACTAGGATCTTGTCAATTCAAAATCTGATTCAGTAGGTGTGGGGTAGGCCCCAAGAGTTCTAACAAGCTCCCAGGTGATGCTGATGCTGCTAGTCTGCACTTGAGTAGCAAGGCTAAAGAGTATATAAAGAACTAGCCCTGACTACCACTCCTACCTCAAACGTAGTGAAGTAGGCATTATGCTAAGCACTGTTTAGGGACTGTTTACATTAGGGGGTAGATACTGTTATTATCCCCACTTTACAGGTGTAGAACTGAGGCATAGAGTATTTGATTTGCCCAAGGTCATACAGTTTGTAAATTACAAAACCAGAGGTTATGTCTAGTAGATTATACCATGTATGCTTATAAATGGAATTATAAAGATGAAATAAGAAACCAAAGAATTTAACTTCTAGCAACTGAGATAAGCATTTCAAGAACAAGTCTGGATTTGGTACCACATATATATTATAGAAGTTCAGAGGTTGGAGTTCTCACCCCGAGCTGGAAATGATCAGAAAAGATTTGGACCTTGAATATCATGTTTTCCACACACTTCCTGCCTATAAATTGGTTCTTGACTATTTAGTAGGATTTACAGTGTTAGATGATCCACTTTATGTGGTGTGGAAGATACCCTGCCCCAGATTTTCTTCAAGTTTTTCCTTCTCACTACTCCAGGGTGCCCTTTCAGTTCTGATTATATCATTGTTTTACTTTGACAGAAGAGTGTTTTCTGTTTGCTTAGGTTCAGTTTGCACCAAGTGCTGGGCTTTCTCTTACACCTTGTGACTTGTGACTAAAGAGTTTTGTCACGTGCCCCAGTTATTTAGCATTGAATCTGTAATAGAAGAAAGTGCCAATAAAGCAGGGATGGTGTAGTAGTCAAGGTTCTCCAGAGAAACAGAACCGGTAGGATATATAGATATGTAGATATATGAGAAAGAATTTATTATAGGAATTGACTCTCACCAATATGGAGGCTGAGAAGCCCCACAATAGGCCATCTGCAAGCTAGTGAACCAGAGAAGCTGGTGGCATAGCTCAGTCCAAGTCCAAAGACCTGAGAACCAGTGGAGCCAGTAGTGTATATCTGTCTAGGGATGAAGGCCTGAGAGAACCTAGAGGCTGCTGGTGTAAGTCCCATAGTCCAAAGACTGGATAATCTGGAGTTCTGATGTCCGAAGGTAGAAGGTTGTCTCAGCTCCAGAAGAGAAAGAGTAAGAATTTGCCTTTCCTCTGCTTTTTTGTTTTATCCGGGCCTTCAACTGATTGGATGGTGCCCACCCACACTGGGTGAGGGCTGATCATCTTAGTCCACTGATTCAAATGCCAGTCTCTTCTGGAAACACTGTCACAGACATACCCAGAAATAATGCTTTGCCAGCTATTTGTGTATCCCTCAGCCCAGTCAAGTTGACACCTAAAATTAACCATAACAAATGGGAAATACTTTTTTCTCTGTAGAGCTGCAGACACACAGAGAAAGTATCGAGAGCCATATATGATAATGTTTGACTTTTTTTTTTTTTTTAGGAGGGAGAAAGAAATAAAATGTTTAATTTCATAGATGTTAAGTAAAGGAAATTTTAAAAAAACAAGATTGACAGAAAGGGAATAGGGGTTAGAGAAAGAGGGAAGTGATTAAATGCTCTAGTCTCAGCTGGGCAACTCTTGAGATAAATTTACAGTATTCCTTCCACTGGGGGCTGGAAGATGCAGGCAGGCATGTGGGTCCAGGTCCTGGCACGGGCTAACTAGGGGCCAGGTACAGTCATGCCCTACTATCGTGGTTGTCAAACATGGTATCATTTAGACTATGGTGACAGGTCAGTTCAGGCAAGTAAGATACATTATGGGTGATGTTTCCAGAGCTCTAGTATAGTATGCAGCATAAAGTAGGTGCTAAATAAATGTTGTTTGAATGATGAGTATCATAATAAGGTTAAGTAAGGTTTAAGGTCAATTAGTCCTAAGATGAGCAATGCTTCAAGGAATATTCCAGGGAAACATTAGCTATATAAGGAGCCTCTACAGAATAAAGTCTTTGCCCCCAGACATCTCATATACTTTGATGGAGACATCTTAGTGGTGAAACCTGTTCTATGCTAAAGGGTCCAAGTTAAGACTAGACTGGGCCTGCTGAGGATAAAGGTGCCTTGTAATACTTTTAGAAATCTATGAGAGAATGACTAAAAAGACCAAAAACAAACAAACAAAAACCCCAAACCAAACAGAAACCAACAACAATTAATCAGAAAGACATGAGATCTTGCTTGCAAGAGATTCTTCTTTTGGACTTGAGATTCTGCTGGAAAATTGTGCTGTCTGCTTAGGGACTTCACTGATTTAACCTTTGGGTTGAGTGGCCATCTTTGTGGTATCAGAATTCTTAAATCATATGACTAACATGTCCTTAGACTGGGTGATGACTCATGATTGTGGGATACTGTCAGAAGAGGGAAGAAATTGAGAAGGGGAGATGGAGAAAAAGATAAAGCTTCATTCACTTAGTTCATACAACAAACATTTATTAGGATATTTTGGTATGCATTGGGTTGGAACCAGATTTACAAAAATAAGGCACTGGATGATGACTTCAAAGAATACAAAGTTTAGTGGGGGAGACTGACATATGAACAAATAAACTTTAGGGAGATAAGAGCAATAATAAAAGTATGTACAAGGTCTGTGATGTCACAGTGGAGGGACAGATTAACTGTTCAGAGTGAGGAAGGGGAGCTGGTCGGGGGGAGGAATTTGGGTCTTGTCATAAGAGGCATTAGCTAGGTGGACAGACAGGTATAGGATTAGGAAAGGGGAGGCATTCCTAGCAGAGAGAACTGCATGTGCAAGGTGTAGAAGTATGGAACATAAGTTGGAGGAGCCAGGAAAAATTCAGAATGGTTGGAGGATGAAATACTGTTCTGAGTGGGATGCAGGAGGAGTGATGGTAGTGGTAAGATGTAAAACTGAAGAGGTGGATAGAGGACAGATTAGCAGAGGCCTTTGTTTCATGCCTGCTAAGGTTGGGGAGCATTCAGAACAGTGGTTTAGAGCATGAATTGGAGACTTAGGTAGGGAGGCTAGTAGTGGCCCAAGTAAGGAATGATATGGGTTTTAACTAAGACTTGCAACGGGACTGGAGAGGATAGGATGTTTTAGAAATATTTAGGATATATAGTCAGAATTTGCTCAGCTACTGCATGTGGAATGAGAGTGCAAAGATGATTATTATGTTTCTGTATAACCTCACCCCCAGTCAAAACTGTTCATCTCCCTGAATGGCCGTGCCATGAACTGACATGGAAAGAATTCAGAAAAAGAGTAGGGTTGATGGGAATGGTGATGGTGGAGAAGGAGCCAAAGAGCTCAGTTTGGGCAGAATTCAGATCAGAGAAGACACTAGAGACATGGTTATCATAGACTATTTTTCTCTTCTAGTTAGTGTCCTCAGCAAAACCTTAATCTTCTTGAGAGCAAGGATCATGTTCTTGTTTATTCTGTATCATTCACAAGGCCAGCACGATGTTGAATTCCCTTAGTAAGAGTAAAGTGCCCATCAAGTACTTGCTTGATGGACAGAAGTAGAGATGGTGAGAGAAAATGCTTGGACAATTGAAATACAGCCTAATTGAGCTGATCTATATACTCAGTTGACAGTGACCAGAATAGGCAGATTTTGACCTGAGATTACATATATTTGTTGCTTTTAGCTAATTTCTAGTTCTATGTATATTTTATTTTATTTTTAAGATGACTGGTAAGGGGATCTTAACCCTTGACTTGGTGTTGTCAGCACCACGCTCTCCCAAGTGAGCCATGGGCCGCCCCTGTTCTATGTATTGATCTTAACCCTTGACTTGGTGTTGTCAGCACCACGCTCTCCCAAGTGAGCCATGGGCCGCCCCTGTTCTATGTATTGATCTTAACCCTTGACTTGGTGTTGTCAGCACCACGCTCTCCCAAGTGAGCCATGGGCCGCCCCTGTTCTATGTATTTTTTAGATTGTTTTAAAGGATACAGAAAGTCGTACTTTACAAAGATTGCCACCAGGGAGAGGAGCTAGGTAGCTGAGGGTCAAAAGTAGGAGGAAAACTTACTTTTCGCTATATACTGTTCTATATATTTTGAGTTTTGTGCCATTAAAATGTATTATCTAGTCAAAATTACTATTATAAAAATGTTTTCTGGATTCAGTGTTTTCTTTTTTCACTTTAAATTGATTTTATATATTTCTGCTTTCTTTTTTTAGAATTTGCTTGTTATATCTTTTCCAGTCCTTTAATTTCTCTCTTAAAAATGTAAATAATTATTTAATATTTTTAACTAAATAAAGAACAGAGGGTAACATGCCCATTGTGGTAGGCTGAAAAATGGCCCCCCAAAGATATCCCTGGAACATATGTTACCTTTTTTGGAAAAAGGGTCTTTGCAGTTGTGAATAAATGAAGGGTCTTCAGATGGGGAGATTATCCTGGGTTATTTGGGTGGGCCCTAAGTGCTATCACCTGTATCCGTATAAGAGAGAGTCGGGAAGATTTGACACATAGAGGAGAAGGTGAGGTGAGGTTGGAGCAGAGACAGTTGAAGATGATGGCCTTGAAGATTGGAGTGATGTGGCCACAAGCCAAGGAACGCTGGTATCCACAAGGATTTGGAAGAGGCAAGAAGTGGATTCTCTCCTAGATCCTCTAGAGGAAATGGCCCTCCTGCTACCTTGATTTTGGCCCAGTGATACTGAGTTTGGATTTCTGGCCTTTAGAACTGTGAGACAATAAATTTCTGTTGTTTTAAGCCATGCAGTTTGTGATAATTTTTTATGGCTGCCTCAGGAAACAAATATACATGCTTGCTCATATATGTACTTACTCTTTATCCCATTTCCTTACATCCCCACAGAGAGTAACAATCGTCCTAAATTTAGTATGATTTCTTCCTGCCCAGTATTGTTTTGTATATTTTGAAAATGAAATTTATTCATACTGATACATGTAAAAATACTGTCAAATTGGTCTCCAAAAGAGTTGTACTGATTTATATATCCACCATTTATATATGAGAGTTCCCTGTCTTTACATCTTCTCTAACACTTGTTATTGACTAAATTTTTTACTTTTGCCAGTCTAACAGGAATAAAATATCTGGCATTTTCCTGATTACTAGCAAAGTTGAGCATCTTTTAAAAGTTTTATCTTCTCCAATTATGTGGCTTGTCATTTCACTATTTTTGTTATAAAGACTTTGTCTTAAAGAGTTTAATTTCTTCTTAAAATAGAACACCTACAAAATGCCAAATACTTTAAAATTTTATTATGAAAAATTTTAAGCTTTCAGAAAAGTAGAAGGGGGCCAGCCTGTGGCTCACTCGGGAGAGTGTGGTGCTGATAACACCAAGGCCATGGGTTCGGATCCTATATAGGGATGGCCGGTTTGCTCACTGGCTGAGCGTGGTGCTGACAACACCAAACCAAGGGTTAAGATCCCCTATATAGGGGGGAAAAAAAAAGTAGAAGGAATAGTGTCTTAATACATTATGTGGGCTGTGCTATGGATGGAATGTCCCCCCAAACTCATTAAAGCTTAAGTTATGTCCCCCAGAGTTCGAGGCGTTAGAAACTTGGCCCCCACTGTGACAGTTTTGAGACAGTGGGAAATCCCATTATGACAACTAAAAGGTGGGGCCTTGAAGAGGTGATTAGATTCTGAGGACCATAACCTAGTGAATGGATTAATAATGGTGATCATGGCTGTGGTTCTGGGGGCCTTAAAAGGAGAGCACATGAGTGTCTCTCTCTCTTTCTCTCTGCTTCTGCCATCTCACAATGTGATACCCTGTGTCACTGAAGCCACCACTGAGGAAAATTCTCACCAGATGTGTTTCCTGGACTTTGGACTTCCCAGCCTGCAGAACTGTAAGCAATACATTTCATTTTCTTACAGGTTACCCAGTTCCATGTATTTTGTTGTAAGCAACAGAAACAGACTAATTTACACTGCTATAACATTGTAAACTGGGTATCTTATAAACAACAAATTTATTTTCCACAGTTCTGGAAGCTGGAAGTCCAAGGTCAAGGCACTGGCAGATTCGTGTCTGGTGAGGGCCTACTTTCTGGTTCAGAGATGGCACCTTCTTGCTGTGTCCTCAAATGGTGGAGGGGGTGAACACGCTCTCTTGGGCCTATTTATGGCACTAATTCTGTTTTTAAGGAAACTGATCATCTCTCAAAGGCTCCACCTCCTCATGTTATCACCTTGGGTGTCAGGATTTTGACATATGAACTTTTGGGGACACATATCATAGCAAATAGCGTAATGAAAACCCATATATTACTTAAATTCAAATGTTGGTAGCATTTTCCTGTTATTTGGTGTACATACACATTTTTTTTTTTGGCTTAGTTATTTTGAAGTATATTACAGACATCATAACACCTTATTCCACAGCATTTCAAATTGCATCTCTAGAAAATAAGGAAATTCTCCTGGATACCTAACAAAAATTCCTTAATATCAAATATCTAGTCCATATTTACATTTCCCCAAGTGTTCCCAGTATGTCTTTTATAATTTTTTAAGGTTAGGATCTAGTGAAGGACCATGCTTTCTTTGAATTTGATTGTTATTTGAACAAAGTCAGCAAACAGTTCAGATCCCCATGCCAGCCAGCTACAAAAAAAAAAAAAAAAAAAAAAAAAGTAATAATCCCCTGCCTTTTACTTATAACATTGTAAGAGTAAAGACTTTTTTGTAAGAGTAGTCCATTTGTCTTGTAGAATGTTCCTCATTCTGGATTTGTCTAATTGTGTCTTATGGTTAGCTTTTTCCTCTCTCCCTTGCATTTTCTATGAATTGGAAGTTGGATCTAAGCTTGATTAGATTTAGGTTTAATAATTTTAGCAAGAATACCTCACAGATAATCTGTGCACTTCATAGTATATCACATCAGGAGCAATATATGTATAGTTGTCTCATTATTAATGATGCTAATAACTTTGATCACTTGGTTGAGGTAGGGACAGCCAGATGTCTATGTTGTTAGGTTTTTCCTTTTGCTGCTAGTTAGTAATCTGAGGGGTGAGTACTTTGGTCCCACGTGAATGTCCAGTTCCTCATTAACCTTTCACTTAAACATGTTAGCATTGATTAGTGTCCCTTTCCTGAGTCAGCTATTCTATGAGGGTTTTCAGAATGGTGATTTTTCTAATTCTATCATTTTTTTCCTCATTTGTTAGCTGTCAGTTTTCTGTAATGATCTTTCCCTCCTTAGCTGGGGCTATTTAGTTACCTGGACATACTGTTTCTACTAAAAAGGCAGGATAAGTGCTTGATGCTTTTTCTTTAATCACCAATATTTAGAATAAGGAATTGGTATTATTGTAACTTCTAGTGGTGTCAAGTGCTTTCTGTCCATCCCCCTTGCCTTTCCCCGTGCCCCAGCACCATTTTGGATTCAAGGATTTTTTTTTTTTTTTTTTTTTTTGTCTTTTGTCTTTTTTCCGTGTCCGGCAACGGATCGCAACCCTCAGTGTTGCCCCCGTACCGGACCGGGACCGGCTACGGGATCGCAACCCTCGGTGTTGCTCCCGCACCTCGCTCAGCCAGTGAGCGGGAACCGGTCTGCATGTGGGATCCGAACCCTCGGGCGGGAGCGCCGCCACGCTTCCCAAGCGGCGCACTATCCAGTGCGCCACCGGGCCGGCCCTGGATTCAAGGATTTTTATGTTTAGTGTGTTACAGTCAATTCTAACATTATTCTGTTCAATGCTTAAATACTTATAAATTTGGTCAGTGGGAGCTATTCAAGCCGGTTCCTATATCCTTTTAACATAAACTTATTAGTCTCTGAGTGCTTCCTTGTTTTCTAATATATGCATCCTAGTGTGATTTGTATATTTCCAGACTGAGACCTGAAATCAGCCATTTCTTTAAGGAATACTGGTTTCTTTTAGTGAGGATGCTATTTAGAAACCAAAATTTGGGTGTTCATGATGCTTCTCACTACTGGAATGTCCCTGCTTCTAGGCCTTTTTATGGAACAGAACTAGGATATATATTCTTTTTTTTTTTTTTTTCCTTTTTGTCTTTTTTTACTGACCGGCAACGGGATTGCAACCCTCGGTGTTGCGCCCGCCCCGCGCTCAACCAGTGAGCGGGAACCGGTCTCCACATGGGATCCAAACCCTCGGCGGGAGCGCAGCCATGCTCCCAGGCAGCGCACTCTCCAGTGCGCCACCAGGCCGGCCCAGGATATATATTCTTTAAAAAGTTATGCGGTGATTATAGACTAAGTTATTTGAAACAACCTTTCTGCCAAAAATAACTAGAAGAGCTAAAAAAAAAGTATAGCTTTTTGAAATCACTGAAAACTACCAACACAGTGAGAAATTGCAAAATCAAGATCCTACAGAAGAGGGAAGCTCAATTACATGAGCCCAGTCATTTAGGACCACTTTCCCCCTAAAGAGATCCTTTATTTTCTTCCTTTTTAAAAAAATTTTTTTTAAAATTTTTATTGTAACATAGTTGATTGTACATATCTGTGGGGTACAGAGTTGACTATCAATACCTGCATGTAATATATAATGCTCAAATTAGAATAATTATTATATTCAACAATATACACTACACTGTCATTGCTATTCATTCTTTATCAGTTCCTCCCCCCTACCCCTTCCCACTTCTAGTAGCATCAGTTCTCCTTTTGAAAGATTCTGTGTCTCAATGCAGTGGCTGAGAAACTGAGAATTTGGGTAAAGCTTTTGACAGACCCTGTGGTTGGAGAGTATAAAAATTGGAGTTCATGACACACCAAGGATAAGGGACTCTGGTAAAAATCTAGGGCTTTCGGTTGGGACTCCAAAAGGATAAACCTTAGCAGTGACAGTGAGCTGAAAATAGACTGGCTTTCACAAAGACTGAAGCCCAGTGTTAAATAATCTCTATCTCTGATTGGATTTATTAAGATTAATTAAAAACCAGTTGCCAATGCACTTAAGCTAGATGTTTGCCAGAAGCAAATATAAGTCTTCTCTGTAAGAAGATGACATCATCCAGAGACTTAAATTATCCTGCAGATTTTCATAGATAATGTTCAGAATTCAATTTTTTAAAAAAAGACATTTACTCATAGATCTTTATATATTTGGATACGGGTCTTTATATGTCCTGGATGTAGAGTCTTTATAAATACTTTTTACCTATTATCATTTATATGGTTACAAGTATCTTCTCCCAATTCGTGACATTTTACTCTTTATGAAGCCCAGTGATGAATAAAAATTCTTAATTTCAATATATAGATAAAGATATCAGTCTTTTCCTTTATGGTTATTGCTTTTTGTGGGGATTAAGAAATCAAAGGATTAAGAAATCCTTCCCTAAGCTGAAGTAATATATATATATTCCTATACTGTCTTAAAGTAGCAGAGTTTTGCATTCTGTACTTATGTCTTCAGTATACCTGAATTTCAGTGAAGGATGGAACAGGGATTCGATTATTTTGTTTTCCATTTGGCTTACCATTTGTCTCAGCACTATTTATGGAAAATGCCCTGTTCTCAGTGGTTTTGGTTTTCATTGCCTGGTTTGCCTGGCATATTGTAGACTCTCTGAGTGAATTGGAATAAAGGTTATATCTTGATAGTGTGAAATTCTTTTTAGAGGTTCTTTATGGTCTTCATAACATATTATCTAATTTACTAATTGATTTTTCTCTATATTATATTTCTTATGTTCTCTTTTACTTACCAACTATAAATGCTTTTCATTTATTATTAAAGTCCTATTGGCATTAAATAAATGTTTGTTGAATTTCCTCTATCTGTTTTAAATTTCCTTCTGTTTATTTATTGTTGTATTTTTTTCACAGCTGGCTGGTCCCTTTTGTTTATTGTAGTGATCTTTACGGTTAGGAGACATGTTTGGTACAATTTCTTGAGCTCTTTGTCTCGAAGTGTACGAGACCTCTACTTGTATTTCTTAACCCTAACAAAACATGAGAATCACCTGGAAAGATTTTTAAATGCTACCTGTTATTTGGGCTCTGCCCCTGGCCCAGTTAAGTTAGTATTTTTTAAGTTTCCTGGGTGACTTTTATGTGTAGTTCAGGTTGAGAAGCACTGGTCTGAGACATGACTAGATACTTTTGATTCTTCCCATTTCTCCTAGGTAAGGTTTTTGTTTGCAAAGTCTCTTTGATTTTGTAAGTTTAAAAGGAATTTTTCTTAGGGCTGGCTGGATAGCCCTGTTGGTTAGAGCCCAGTGTTATAACACCAAGAAGTTTCCTGGGTGACTTTTATGTGTAGTTCAGGTTGAGAAGCACTGGTCTGAGACATGACTAGATACTTTTGATTCTTCCCATTTCTCCTAGGTAAGGTTTTTGTTTGCAAAGTCTCTTTGATTTTGTAAGTTTAAAAGGAATTTTTCTTAGGGCTGGCTGGATAGCCCTGTTGGTTAGAGCCCAGTGTTATAACACCAAGGTCAAGGTTTCAGATCCCTGTACAAGCCAGCGGAAAAAAAAAAAAAAAAAAAGGAATTTTTCTTTTGACAGATTTTATGAAACTTTTACCTTTGATATTTAAAACCATACACAGAAAGTTTCTGGAGATTTTTGTTTCATAAGTATTACTTATGGCTGAAAATTTTTGTCCCTTCTTCACATCTCATATTCCATGCAATTAAATTCAACAGGTATTTATTGAGCATCTGCTTAGTGCCAGGCATATAATGAGCTTTACAAAAGAGGGGGGCATAGGGTTCTGTTTAATTCTGGGGATCAGGGAAGCCCTCCCTGAAGTAACATGTAAGCTGAAACTTTAAGAATGACTTCAGAAAACACATTCTTTAGATAAATTGGATTTTAGCAAAGTTAAAAGCTTTCATACATCAAAGGACATCATGAAAGTGCAAAGACAACCTACAGAGTGGGAGAAAATATTTGCAAATCATGTATCTCATAAGGGTCTATCAGAATATATAAAGAACTCATATAACTTGACAACAAAAAGACAAAGAACCCAATTAAAAAGTGAGCAGAAGACATGAATAGACATTTCTCTGAAGGGGGACGAGCAAATAGCCAACAAGCATGTGAAAAGATGTCCAACTTCACTGGTCAGTAAGAAAATGCAGATCAATGCCGTAATGAGATACCACTTCACACCCAGCAGACTGATTATAATAAAAAAAACTGGAAAATATCAAGTGTTGGTGAGATGTGGAAAACATAGCTCATTGCTGGTGGAAATATAAAATGGTACACTGTGAAAAACAGTTTGACAGATCCTCAAAAACATAGAATTACCATATATCCTAGCAATTGCAGTCCCAGGTATATGAGTATATACCTAAAAGAATTGAAAACAGGTACTCAAGCAAATACTTGTACCTGACTCTTCACAGAAGCACTATTCACAGTAGCCAAAAGGTGGAAACAATTCAAATGTCCATCAACAGATGAATGGATAAATAAAATGTGGTATATACATACAATGGAATATTATTCAGCCATAAAAAGGACTACAGTACTGATGCATACTACAACATGGATAAACCTTAAACATTATGCTAAAAGAAATATACCAGAAACAAAAGGTCACACATCATATGATTTCTTATATGAAATATTCAGAATAAGCAATTCTATAAAGACAGAAAGCAAATTAGTGGTTGCCAGGAAATTGGAGGACGGGAGATAGGAAGAAATTATTTAAAAGGTGTAGCATATTCTTCTGTAGTGTTGAAAAGTTTTTAGCATAGAGAGAGTTGGTCCTAGCACAATATTGTAAATGCGCTGAATTGTGCACTTTCAAATGATGATGTGTTACATGAATTTCACTTCAAAAAATATGCATAAAGTAACATTAGAATGTTAAAAATTGTATGACCTGATAGTGGAGTTATTACAATTATTGTTCCATAATAAATATTTTACAGATTTTGTTAAATATTAAACATTAAAAGTGAAATTTATTGGAAATATGTCTTGTAATGGTATGGATTTTTTTTTTTTTTTTTTGTCTTTTGTCTTTTTCCGTGTCCGGCAACGGATCGCAACCCTCAGGACAACTGAAGACTGTCTTAACAAGCACAGCTCATCTGTGCTGAAACTAAGGCTGGGTTAAGATGGGGTTTAGGTCCTCATTAAAGTCCACAGCATAGAGTTTAAGAGGAAATGATGAAATGGTGCTCCCTGAAACATCTCTTCTTTAAATTTAATTAGACAAATTATACTCAAACTAGTAGATGCCCTGGGAAGGCAATCAACATTAGGGCTAATAAAAAGCTTGAATAGTATAAAAGGGCTGGAGGAGGTATTGTAGAACCTTTCTAGCACTTATGAGAGGTAAATTAACACCAATTGCTAAACATAGAAACTGGATAAATTTCAATATTCATTTAGAAATTAATTTTATGATGCTGTCCTAAGTATTAAAATACAGGTTATACTTAAATCATTCAAAGTTTGGCATGTTCACACATGTGCACAAAGTATTTGATAGATATTTACACACTGGGAGACACAATTATGGTCTGACTTTGGAGTTTTGGCAGATCTGGGTTCAAATTCTGGCAAGTTTCCCTACTAGCTTTTTTTGGGTGCGTGTGATCCGAACCCTCGGGCGGGAGCGCCGCTGCGCTTCCCAAGCGGCGCACTATCCAGTGCGCCACCGGGCCGGCCCTGGTATGGATTTTTTAAATGCCATTTAGTTCATGTGTCCGTGGATGAATGCTACATGGATAAATGCTACAGGGTTCAGCATCAAGTCTATTCCTATTTTATGTTTTTATCGACTCAAGTGCTGAGATGCCTTGTTAATATGAATAAGTAGATGGTAATGGAAGGAGTTGTGTAATGCAGTGTCACTCAGTTCTTTGAACTTCTGAGTCATATGCCAAAAAGCACATAGTGATTTAGTATAAAATTTACTTTTAATGATTAATCTGACAATTCAGGTTTTCTTTCAATTTTTTTGAAAAGTAAAGAATTGGAAAACAGTTTACTTGCATAAAAATTTGGTAATCATTAGAGTCATTTACTACTTTTTAAACACCTTACACCAGTATTTCCAGTCAGCCCTGTGTTTAGCACTTCAGAGGTTTTTGCCTGTCAGGGAAATATACCATGGTAATAAGAAACATGGGTTAGGTGAGTATCTTTCTTTTGTAAAGTGGAAAAAGGATTATTGTTAAAGGGGAGAAAGAAAAGATGAATTCTTATGACACAGGCAAGGTAGTTTTTGAAATGATTATGTATAAAAGGTGAAAATCTTCTGATGCCCGTAAAATTATCTGTGCCCATTCACCTCTTAAACAATCTTTGTATACTTTCAGGGTACCATATTCCCTCTGAAGTTTTTATGTAAAGTGCCTGCCTTCCGCTAAAAATCTTTGAATAGCTTGGAATTTCTGTGCACTGTGAATAAAAAAGATGAAAAAGAAAAAAAAAAAAAAATAGAATTGGGCCCTAAAGCCCTTTCTTTGAAAATGGCTTTATTTTTTGTGTCTGAAACAACTGTAGAATTAATACAAAATTTTTTATAATTGGTTGAACTAGGAGTATTGATGTCTCTTATAATTCCTTTTCTATAACTTTTCCCAGGTCAATGAATGGTCGTTGAAGATAAGAAAGGAAATGAGAGTTGTTGACAGGCAAATAAGAGGTAAATTATCATTTTATGTCTTCTGTTCTCTACTTGCTATATTTTGCTTCAGTTCATAAAAGTAAACTGTATCTATATATTGTAAGGCATAGTTTATTTCTATAATAATTATTTATAGCTGTCCTAATTTTGCTTCCTAATTCTATAATTATTATAAAAAAAGACATAACGAATTAAAAGAAACTTTATATTTTGTAAGCAAAAGAAACCTGTTGCTACATATAAAGAAATGTCTCTTATGGAATTCAAATTAAGCAAATTGTGCCTAAGTAGAAATGGAATTCCATTATCACTACTCTTAGTATGACTGTAGATTGAGTAATATCTATTTCTTTTTTTTTTTTTTTTTTGT
>NW_007727806.1:189900-249584 GCF_000696425.1 Galeopterus variegatus | reverse complement strand
GGGAACCGGTCTGTATGTGGGATCTGAACCCTCGGGCGGGAGCGCCGCCACGCTTCCCAAGCGGCACACTATCCAGTGCGCCACCGGGCCGGCCAATCTATTTCTAAATAAGGCTGATTTTTTCTTTTTTTGGAGCACCACTTAAAATTAAGGTGATTTACAAAAGGATGGTAATGGCTAAAACTTTTAAGATTTTTAACACTTCTGTGATTGGAGAAGAATTAATCTCTTAAAGGTATCTCAATATCACTACCTTAAAAAAGAATTGGGGAGAGGAATTCTATTCCCAGCCATGATGGAGTAATTGATTTTGGACTTGCAATTGTACTCCCATTGTGAATAAAAAATTTGAGGGCCAGCCCGTGGCTCACTTGGGAGAGTGTGGTGCTGATAACACCAAGTCAAGGGTTAAGATCCCCTTACTGGTCATCTTTAAAAAAAAAAATTGGACAAAGCAAGAAAGAAAAAAACTGGACAAAATCTGTGAAACAGATGTTTTCAGATTTGGACAGCTGGCAGTACAGGATTGTGATCACTGAGAGAAGGGAAGCAGAGAGAGAGCCCTAATATGGCCCTGTCTCTCTGCCTGGAGATATCTGGATTGTAGCCTATGAAAGGGATTCCAAGCAGAACATTGTGGTCTCACTGAGTTGAGACAAATATTGGGGTTCAGGGAAGTTGAAGTGGCTAGAGTTTCTGGGGCAGAGTATCAGAGAGGAAGGAAATACTCAGAAAGAACTCTACCCCATACCAGCTAGCCACCAAACAAATGAAAAAACAACTTCAAATATCTGCATAGGATCCTTTTGAGTCTTTGGCCTGATACTAAGTTATGCTTTCTTAGAGTACAATTTCAAGAGGGTGGGCAAAGAACAAATACTGGGAACAGAACAACTACCAGGAAGATACAAGCAGAACAATTCGCAGAGCTAAGGGTTCAGAGATGGTTGAGTTCTGATCAGACACAGTGAAGAGACTTTGTTATCCTCTGGGACACTCAGTAGAGCCCCTAAAAGGGTCATACCTTAATAAGGTCACACCTAACCATCCAGCCCCTATGTTTTCCTTTAAACTCCTCAACACATTTATAATACCTTTTTAAAATCCTTATCTACAATTCAGTCATCTCTGTTTTTCCTGGGTCTATTTCTGTTGCTTGGACTTTTCTCCTGGTTTTGGATCACATTTTCCTGTTTCTTCACAGTAATTTTTCATTGGATGCTGGCCACTGTGAATGTTTAACTGTTGAGTGTCTGAATTTTATAGTCTTCCTTTGAAGAGTGTTAAGTTTTATTTTGTCAGGGAGTGTAATTTGAGCCTCAGAGGAGAGGAGTCAGGAAGGAATCAGATGAAATAATAGCTGAATGTTTTCCAAGTCTGATGAAAACTATGAGAACCGATCCAAGGAACTCATCTCCAAATAGGATAAACACAAAGAAAACCACACTAAGGCATAGCTTAATCAAATTACTGAAAGCAAAGAGATAAAACAACTCAAGAAAAAGGTCACGTATTAAATACAGGAAATAATGATTAAAATGATTTCAAAATTCTTATCAGAAACAATGCAAACTAGAACATTTTTGATAGGATGAAAGGAAAAAACCCCACATTATTCTAGACTTCTATATCCAGTCAAAATAGCATTCAAAGGTGAAGGTGAAATTGGAAAAAAATCCTACCGATCATAAAACGTATAATACAGATGTATATTATCTCTAGCTCTTGCTGATATGAGACCTTTAATGATCAGGCCTTCCTTAAGTTGTAAGTTTCCTTATGTTTTTATAAATCATTAGTAACTGTACAGAAATTATACTCTAATTGTCAGAATACTACTTATTGATAGAGCAAGTTCTGGAATGTATTTCCACTGATTTTTAAGTTTTTAGATCAGTACCAACAAATGTTAGGATGGGCTCACAAAAAGCATTTTGAAATTCAATTTTAATAGTATTATATTTTTCTTTTTTTACTCTTACACTACTTTAGTGTTGTTTCTGGAAATGATGAATATCTGCCACACTGATTATTTTGATTTTATTTATATCCTCCTATATATTTTCCTATTTAATTCACACATTTAGATCACAGTAAGAACATATGTGAATGCCAGTGTATCTGGTTTACCCTTGATTTTTGGTGTTCTTTATTGTGTTCCAAATGTAGATATCCAAAGGGAAGAAGAGAAAGTGAAACGGTCTGTGAAAGATGCTGCCAAGAAGGGCCAGAAGGATGTCTGTGTGGTTCTGGCCAAGGAGATGATCAGGTCAAGGAAGGCTGTGAGCAAGCTCTATGCATCCAAAGCACACATGAACTCAGTGCTCATGGGCATGAAGAACCAGCTTGGTAAGGCAGCAGTTAGCTTACAGTCACCTCATAATGCTGATGTTGTTATTATCAACACGGGTTTACTTGGATAGGAAGAACAGATTCAGCTCTTTTTTTTATTCTTTATACTGTCTTAGTTGGAGTGTTGAACAAATGCAAAATATAATTATTACTGTTATTACTATTTTATTGTTCATTTCATTGTTGATTTCTTTTTGCTAGTATTTTTGAAGTAATGACAAGCATCTGCACATAGATATGCTTTGTTTAGAAGTTAGGATACATTGAAGAGTGTCACCAAGTGACCTGAGAACTGTATTGTAGGAGTGAGAGACCAGCCTCTGTGTTTGGTGGGAGGATGAAGAAGAAAAGAGTTTCCTCGCTTAGTCCTAGGCCCAGAGCAGCCCCAGGCAAAATTTTAAAATAAGTTAAGTTTGGCTTTGGCTGTCACCCACCTCTTTTCTTCCTCATCTTTATCTGCCTACTACTTCCTCACATTTTAGTAGTCTGCAGATCCCATAATGAGTATTAGCATGCAGGTGAACTTTCAAGTTTAGATGACTTAAAAATTCATAATATTTAAAATAAAAAATAAACATTATTTTGGTGTTACCGGCACCACACTCTCTAACCAACTGACCTAACTGGCTAGTCCTGTTTCCTTTCAGTGTCCAGTAAAATACTGTTTGTAGTTTTTCACAGGTGTCTGTCTCCGGGCCACTGACAGCTTGAGATAGAGGTTAAATTTTACATCCACTTCATTTCTTTTCTTACTTAATTTCTGTTAAATTAGGAAGTCCTAACTCAGGATTTTAGTTTTTTGGTAATAGCAGCAAGTGACTGTCAGATATTTAGATTAAATATGGATTCAGAAATTTTGGAGAAATTTTTTACTAAAGAATATTTCCAACTCTGTCAGATACTTCGTGTGAGTACATCACATCACACTCAAATGTTAGAAGACTGTTTCAGTTTAGAGGAGGGTGCCAAATGAGTTCCATTATTTGGTTGTATTTGGCTCTGAAGGCATTTCACGTTCAGTTTTAACATTTGGATGGGTCTTAAATATGTCTAATAATGAATGTATCATCAGTTTCTTTCTCCAGATATCGAAGAAAATAATCATAGGCTAGGGACAGAGTAAAAAAAATGTAACAAACTGTTTGTACCACATCTTCTTTTAAACCCATCAGGATTATCTTCACTTTCAGAAACTGTTATTTCAGCCCTGAAGTGATGAATTTAGTCTCTTTCAATGCTTCGTATATCACCTAGATATGCCTTTTGATCAAGCCGAGTATTCAGTGCCATGAAGAAATAGTTTAATCTTCTCTGTTATTTTGAAAGCTCAAGTAAGTGCTGTTGACTTTTACAGCCAGCTTTGAAAGTTTCATGTTTATTCCCTATTGTTCCTGCAATGTGCTGAAAAGATAGATGTTCAGATGACCATGATAAGCTTATTTTAAAATTTTTCACTATTTCCTATACTGAATCAACATCAGGAAACATATTGCTTATTTTGCCTTTTTCCCCTATGAATAAAGAAGTGTATGCACAGCCTCTTTTTTCCCCCAATTGTGGAAATAAAAGTACAGGGTATAATTTAATAAATGTTTATGTCCCTTTCATCCAGGTAATAAGCATTTATTAAATAAAATAAAATGTAACATTTTGTTATATTTGTCTGCTTTTATATTATAAACAAAATGAAACATTATTACTAAAGTTGAAGCTCCTTTAATACCTCTTCCCAATTCCATTCCCTTCTCTCCTAACTTCCCCAGATTCATTATCACGAATCTTAAAATTTATATAAATGGTATCATACCATATGTATCGTTCTGCATCATTTTTCCTCTTTTATCATTGTGTTTTTAAAATATACCCATAATGATAAATGTAGAGAAAGTCCCTTGATTTTAACTACTGGATGGCATTCCATCATGTGGATATATCACATTTTATTTTTCTGTTCCCCTGTTGGTAGACATTTAGGTTGTTTTCAATTTTTGCTATGGATAAAAGTTTAGGATGGTTATATGCAGTACTCAGAAGTAGAATTGCTGGTTAAAAAAAAAAATAGCTGGGTTTAAATTATGCTAGAATTACAAAATTGCTCTCCAAAGGTGCTTTACTAATTTATATTTCCACAAGCAGTGGATGAGAGTTCTTTTGTCTATACCTTTTCACAAACCCTTGATATTGTTAGACTTTTTAATTTTTGAGAAGTGTTATTTGTTTTACTATTCCTCTTAGAGTTCCTGAACTTGAGCACTGTCTTCTATTCACCCTTTTTTCCTGTGTACTGATTCCAAATACCTTTTCAAGCAGTTAGAATCATTACAAGTACTCATTACTCTACGTGAAAAAAAAAACTTTCTTGTATCCCGCAGTTTCAGTAGTAAACATGATAAAAGCTCTCATTTTATGCACCTAAGAGCTTATTCTTCGTACTTGTGTAACAATATATTATGTTGTTTGTTTCAGATATGTTTGTGGTCTTACCGCAGCTGGAAACAACGTATCTGCTATTTGTTCTCTGAATGTTAATGCGCTCTAGGGCTCTGTTCCAGATCCGCTGCTATTTCTATCTTCACTCCCTCCCCCTAGTTGATCTCATCTAACCCCATGCCTTTAAATGCCATTGATTTCCAAATTTTTATCTTCATGCCTGACTTTATCCCTAAGTATGTAGTTGGCATCTCCACTCAGATGTCTTAATGGGACATATTGATTAATATGTCCATACAGAAATCTTGATTTCCTTTCCCCACCGCTAGCTCCTCTTCTAATCTTTCTCATCTCTGTAAATGGAACTGCCATCTACCCACTTTCCTCAAGCCAAAAACCTGGGATTCATTCTTAATTTCCTGCCTTTCCTTCATCGTCCTGTCATTCTGCCTTCAAAGTAAAGCCTTATATTTTATACTTACGTAAATTGTGGCACCTTTTCTATGTTTAGGTATGTTTATTTTTATTTTTTTAAAAAAGATGACCAGTAAGGGGATCTTAACCTTTGACTTGGTGTTGTCAGCACCACGCTCTCCCAAGTGAGCTAACCGGCCATCCCTATATAGGATCTGAACCCGTGCCCTTGGTATTAACAGCTCCGCACTCTCCCGAGTGAGCCACGGGCCGGCCCTATATTTAGGTATGTTTAGGTACACAAATACTTACCATTGTGTTACAGTTGCCTACAGTATTCTGTACAGTAACATGCTGTACAGGTTCATAGCCTAGGAGCAACAAAGGTGTGTAGAAGACCGTACCATCTAGGTTTGTGTAAGTGCACTCTATGATGTTCGCACAGCAGAGTAGCAGCTTAACTACACATTGCTCAGAACATGTACCTGTTGTTAAGGGATGCACAACTGTATCTGAAATTAGTCTGTTATTTTTAATTTGTATGTTGTCTGTTTCCTCCTCCTAGAACCAGGGACCTTGTCTATCTAGTCCACTAATATATCTCCAGCTTCAAATACAGTGTCTGGCTCAGTTAATATTCCTGGAAAGAATAAATCTGCCAGCACATTCAGGTGATGGTAATTGCTCTCCCATAAAATATACCCTTGATAGTATTAAATGTGTAGCAGAATGATTTAACAAAGAAATTTTGTCATTAGATTATTCAGCTTTCTCTCCCCTTGTATTTTTCATGAACTTTGCAGCTGATTTTACAGATTTCTTGGCTGTAGTATGACTTGTTCCTGTGTTTACTGTGGGGAGTGCAGTCTTGAATAATATGTTTGTATGTGGGTCTCTTCTCTCCCTGTAGTGTCAAAACTCATTAGACTCTTGGAATGCATTGATTTTGCACATATTCTGTCTAGAACAGTGATTTTCAGTGAATAGTTCATGAGACACCTGAGTCCCAAGACCCCTTCAGAGGGATCCATAAGGTCAAAGCTGTTTTCCTAAAAATACTGAGATGTTTTTTGCCTTTGTTGCTATGCTGACATTGTGCAAAAGCAATGGTGGGAAAACTGTTGGAACCGTAGTGCCAGTTAAGGCGGTGGTGCCCAAATGTTCTGGGAGTAAATGTGTTCTTCATGGCCATGCACTCACAATTAAGAAAAAAAAAGTCAGTTTCGCTTAAGAATTTTTGATGAAGCAGTACAAATTATTTTATTAAATCTTAACCATTGAGTACACATCTTTTTAATATTCTGAGTGGCAAAATGGAAAGTTATGTAACTTATTTGTACCAATTCCCCTTGCCTGACTGAATCGCGCCTTTCAGAGAGCTGCCAACTTGAATATTAGATTACTAAGACTGTATTTTTATTTCTTTAGCAGCTGTTAATAAGCATTTTCTGTATCTTCCCCTCATTACATTTTGATATATGTCAATGTATTACAATGTGAAGAGGGAGAAAAATAAAAATGTTATTTCTTACAGCTATGTATATATATATATATATATATATATATATATATATATATATCTTAGGTTTTTATGTTATTGTTTTTGATTTAAAAAAAAACAAAACAAGAAACATTTTGCCTTGAGGGCTAGGGACAGGTGTTTTTAACATTTGTTAAACTTCTTAATCATCTAGAATGGTAGAGGAGTCTCTATTAAGTTATTTAATCTTAGTTAGAATTTTAGCCTATTTTGTTTATGTTGAATGTCTAGAGGCTAAGATTCTTCAAGGACACTGTCTTTGAGGAGCCCACCTCTTGGGCAAAACCTTATATGTGATCTTTCAGGCCCATCCATATGCAATTACAAAAGCGTTACCTGGCAGGCCTCATGGGAAGTCTGCCTTTCCTACCGTGGTCTTGCTGCACAATTAGTGCATTGCAGTCTTTGAAGGAGTCTCTGTCAAGGTTTCAGGTCCCCCTGGCCAGCTGTGCCCATAAGTATGTTTGCATTCCTAGCCCAGATGCTTCCTTTCGGAGGCTTCTTTATTGGGTTGTGGAGGGAGGTGCAGCAAGGAGGGCACTTGGCAGCAGCCTTTCCTAGGTACCTCTGCAAGGACGTCTTTATGGGTGGGTGGGAAACCTTGAAGACACTTCTCCACTCTGACTCAGTACTCAGTACTTTTCAAGTTCTAGCCCTTCTCTCATCCTCCTTCCTAGCCCCTGGTCCATAAAATGGCAAGAAGCCTTTTGTTTCAGGGCCCTGTCTGGGATGATATGTCCGACCCTCACCTGGCTTTTGCTCACACTATTGTAGTGAGTGATTAAAGGCTTGCCTGTTTCTTTCATTTTGGTTTGGTATCTTTATCCACTACTCTGACACCTGGCAGCTCAGCTCTCTCCAGCTCACTTCAGTTCTTCACAGTCTTTTATTCTATTTTCAACTTACTTCAGTACTATATGCTCCTGATTTTCATATATTATATATTTTCTCCTGTAGTCCACATGAAGCATTGCCATCTCCTAGAAATTCTCATATTTTGGTGTCTAACAGCCTCTTACGCTAGGAAATAGTACAGAAAATTCTGTATCTTGAATTTTGATTTGGAAAATATGAAAATTAATTATGGTCTAAATTTGAGTTTACTTTAGAAAACTCTACTTTTTCTTTTCCCAAAATAATTTCCAAGTGGACCAAAAATTAAATGTGAACAAAATAAATCCAATAAAGTACTAGGAAACTTCTGGTCAAGCTGGTGGGATAGACGGTCCCCAGCGTCACTCTTTCCCACTAATCAACCAATTTACAACTATTAAAAAACCACAACAAAGCTGGGGCCGCTAAAGCTCAGGGGAAGAGGAGGAGAGACCTGTGGAGTTCATGAAGGTGGGAAAAGCCATGATGAGAGAAAGAAAGGATCGCTCCCACCATTTCAAGCTCTGGCTGCCTTAAGCCTGGTACTGGTGAGCACACAGAGCAAAAGCTGGCAGAAGACGCAGCTGTGCCCTTCATATGAAGTTGCTTGGAGGTGGCAGGGGAGAGGAGGGCCTTGGTGGCCCCTAGCCCCGCAAGACAACTAGCAGGGTTCCTGTGGACCCACATGGGAGCAAGAAGCCACAGACAGCTGAAGAAGGGAGCCACTCAAAGGCCGATGAGTCTTCGAAAGGGACCAGTGTGTGGCCCATCCCATGGGAGGTGTTTGGAGTGTGGGCAGTAGAGGAGATGGCCCACTGGGGGACGATTGAGGCACAGCATGGACAGCTGATCTGCCCTTCAGTCAGCACAGGCCCACTCAGTGGAGACTGGTCAGGAATATAGAACTGCAGGGAATGCAGTTTGCTGATAAGACTCAGGCCCAGACCAGCATTTCCACACAACCCAGGTGTACCAGACCTCACGAGATGTGGAAGTGCTTACAAGCCCAACAATTAAAACCTGAGCTGCACAAAAAGCCTTCCCAAGAGAATCAGCAGCAAAGCAGATTTTGGGCTCAAGTGCTGGTTCCCTGAGGAAGTTCCCCCATTTTAGAAGTAACTAAAGGACAACAGATTAGTTGTAGTGCAGAGTTTAAGTGGTGGGAACAGTGAATAATCCAACACAGAACTGAAAGAAAAAATACTCACAGATCAGACACAAAGTTTGATTTTAATCAGTAAAGGTTTAATAGCACCAAAGAGCACCTATAAAACCTAGAAGGACTGGAAGTCCCCCTGAGCTCCCAAGCCAGGGAGTCGGGATGGCCTTGGTCCTCAGCTACACCTCTCCCTCCCTTCCTGCCGATGGCTGCACCCAGCCCAGCAGTGACCACCAGGTCATCCCCAGATGCGCCCTGGGCTCCTGAACCAGGGTAGTAGGGGGCTGAGGGCTTTAGCCATGCCCCCCCAACATCTGCAACCAACCTAGTGATGACCACCGAGCCACCTCCGGAAGCCCCCTTTTCTCCCCTGCCGGAATGAGGGGGGAGCCATGGGCCTCAGTCACACACCGCCCCCTTCCTCCTCCTCCCATAATATTTCCCTTCCCCTTTCCCTCTCCCCCTCCCACAACTGCTCTACTACAACATCTTAGAATGAGGCATGGAGCTGGGGGAAGCCAAACCCAACCACAACTAGGCAAGCTGCCACCATGGGGCCTAGGTGTGGAGCCAGGAGAAGCTGAACCCAGACGCAACCAGGTAAAGAGCACACCAAAAACACAATTTCCATGCAGGTAGCCCTCCATAGCCACCACAATTCCCATGGATGCTGCAAAAGCAGCTAGTCTCTATAGCAGCAGTCACAGACACCATGTAGATGGCACGCCAGACTCTCAACTTCATTGACACAGGAGCGGCACCAGCAGAGACAAAAAAAAAAGATCCTCTCACTCCACAAAGCACACTTCAGAGTAATAGAAGAAGCATCTGCTTTACGATAGTAGGGGAGGATTTGATCACACCTGTCTCAGTATTGGACAGATCATCTATGCAGCAAACCAACAGAGGAACAGTTAATCTATCAGATGGAGAGAACAAATCTATGGTTACTAAAGGGGGAGGGGGTGCGGGAAGGGGAGAGATTGGATAAGGGGCATAAAGAATAAATATGATTCATAATAATAAATATGCTAATAAAAATAAATTTAAATTTTTAAAAAGTACTAGGAGAAAATATGGTTCACTACATAAAATTGAAATGAGGAAATGTTTTTAAAATATGAAGCCCTTTTAGAAAACTTCAAGGAAAACGTTTGATACATTTGACAACATAAAACATTTAAAATTTCTGAATGCAAAAAACTCACCACAAAAAGAAGTGGTTAAGCAGTTGCAGTAAGCAAAGGACTGATAGCGTAATATTCAAACAACTTTTGCAAATTAATAAAATATTTAGATAATTTAAAGAAGAAAAAGAGTGAGTATATGAAAGGATACTTAATCCCACTAATAATGTTCAAAATCTACTTTAACATGAAATAATCACATTTCTCCTGTCAAATTGGCCAGGGTTCACTTTATACATTTTGGTGTAATTGTTAATTGGTGTAAATTTTTTAGAGGACATTTTGGCAACATCAAAATTTAAATATACACCTCCTTTCATACAGAAATGGGCCCTCAGGTACAACTGCACTTATAAGAATTTTCATTATGCCATTCTTGTGCCTGAGTTTTCCATGTGAATTAAATTTTTTTTACTTTTTGTACCATTTAAAGATTTAATATGTGTATACTCTGGGTTATGTTATAATTGGCTACCTTCATAGGATTTTAATCCCCTTGTTTGTATTTTTTTTCACAAGGTTTGGTGCCATATTTAATTGTGGCAGTTTAATGTGAAAAGAGCAAAACCCAGTTTACTGTGTGAAAGGCTTTGCCAAGTGAGTCCCATCTGATGCAAGGATTTTCAGTAGTCTTGATGGAGAAAAGTGGGAAAGGAGTCACCAGCCAGACACACAAGGCAATATATAGATTCAAGCTTCTCAAGTATTTTGCCTGCAGCATTATCTACACTACAAGTGGTGTGTTAGTTTCAGCAAAGTATCACATGAAATTTATATCATCAGTATGAATTTTATTGATCTCGAAGTTTGTTATATTTAATTTTGTTTTTGCATTAGTTTTCTAATTGTACAGTTATAAGCATCAAGAATTTTTATCTAATTAGTAAAATACAGATAATTAAAGCCAACCAGGGAAAGTTATTGATAATAGGGGAGCCGTTGACATTTTGTTTTTTCTGAGTAGAGGATTAAATTAGTAAATTATGGTATATTCACGTTTGGGCATAGCCTTCAGTTGGTCAGAAGATGTTAATGATGCATTATTTAATACAAAAGCAAGTTGTAGAACAGTATATATGAGGGCACTTCGAAAAGTTCATGGGAAGATTCATATTATCTTCTAATTCTATTTTTCCATGGGCTTTTTGAATTACCCTCGTATAGTATGATCCCACTCTGTAAATAGAGTATGTGTTTGTGTAATTGTGTAAATAAATGAAAAATGGGTAAACAGAGGTCTGAAAAGATATACTCTAAACTGTTAACAGGGTTACTTCTGAGGAGAGACGTTGGATTGAAAGGAAGGAAAATTTTTACTTTTTATTCTCATATGTACTTCAATATTGTTTAAATCCTCCTGTATTGTTTTCTTTTAACTTCTTAAAGAAAATTTTAAGTGTATGCAAAAGTAGAGTGAATAGTCTAATGTACCCTACTTGTACATACCTGTCACCCAGCTTAAATAATTGTCATCTCTTAGCTGGTTTTACTTCATCTGTGTCTGCAGGCACTTCTGTATCTCCCCTTAGGAATTCAAGACATCATATAATTTCATCTGTAAATATTTCCACATGGATTTCTAAAAGATGTCTTCTATCCTTCAGTTCCTTGGTGGACCATTCACTTTGGGGACTTGTGTCCTTCAGTTCTTGGGTGTATGAATGTGCATTTCCTCTCCACTATATTTTCTGTTTATTTCTGAAAGCCAGCAGTTTTAGTCAGTTGTTAGATTTCCCAGACTCTGACTCTTTAATTTTCTCGTCTTTCCCATTTTCCATTTTGAGGATAATAATAGTACGTTCCTCAGGGGTGGTTGTGAGGCTTAATTCATTGCCTGGCATGTGGTAATTGCCCTATAACATGGGTTCTAAATATTATCAACTTTCTTTGTGCTCTACTTTCTGAGAAATTTCAACTTTATTTTCCATTTCTTCCCTTAAATTCTTTATTTTGGCTACCTTAATTTTAATTTTCAGAAAAGAATTCTTTGATAGATGCTTTTTAAAAAAGATCTCTCTGTTCTTATTTCATTGATGTAATATTGTCCCTTATTAATGATGGTTGTCTTTTTGAAATTTTCTTGTGTTCCTTGCATCATTTCTCAGAACTCCTCCTAGTTGTCCTCTTCTTCCCTATTCCTCTACTCTTTTTTAAAAAATTAATTTATTAAACAAATTTTTTTTCCTCTGATTTTTTTCAAGAAATTTGAGGAGGTGGGGTGCTGACCAGTTAGTTAGCTCAGTTGGTTAAAGCACGATGTTGATCATACCAAGGTCCAGGGTCCAGGGTTTGATCCCTGTACTGGCCAGACGCCAAAAAACCCAAAACAAAATGAAAGTTAGGCTAGGGGGAGGCACAAGGAAGAAGAGAGGAAGAAAAGAGGGTAGGGCAGGCTGGATTAAGTGTAGGCTTCATGAGTACCTTCCCCAGTCTTTTCATGCAGTTAGACTGAGCTACAAAGAGCAGAATGTTAATTCATTTAATAAATATTTAGCCCTTAATTCTGTGCCAGGCATACTGCTGGGCACTGTGGTTAAAATTGTGAACATTACAGATGCAGTCACTGCCCTCTAGATATGGGGTGAAAAGCAAATAATCAAATAAATTTAATAAAAATAAATAATGTAATAAATAAATGGGTATTTATAATTGCAAACTGTGGTATGCACTAGGAGACGTGTAATAGAAATGCAGAATCATGGGTGGTTCCTTTCACGTATTGATGAAATCTGAAGGAAGATGAGCTATTAAGTGCGTGTGGAGGGGAGGAGTGTGTGGGGGGGGTGAAAGCCGTGGGGTCAAAAAGCTGTGCATTCACAACACTGAAGGAGGTCTGGGAGGTTGGGGTCCTGAGCAGGGGGGAGGGAGGGCTGGAGAGGATGAGCAGGGAGGGGAAGAAGACAGTTTTTACAGCTGTTAGGAGAGCAAGGGTTCTTAAAGACAAGTTCAGAGTGAGACATGCCGTGGCGATGGTGCAGATAAAGTGCAGTGGGAGTTCAGAGGAAAAGGGTTTTGAGGAGAATCAGGGAGGCATCTGAGTAGCGAGGCTAGGTGCACAAAGGCACGGGTGAAATATTGCAGGCCATGTTCAGGAAACAGTTTGACAGGAGTGCATTCTGGGGAGTAGTGGGAGGTAAAGCTGGAGAGGTGAGTGGGAGACAGAGTTCTGAGAGTTAGACTGACTTTTCGCTTCATGTCAGCTGTTAGGAGAGCTTTGGCTCATTGTAAGTACGGACTGCAGGTGCAGGGCAGGGCTGATGCAGTGGGATTAGAGGCAGAGAGGCCTGAGGTAGTGGGGCGGTGGGGGGAAGGGGCTCAGTAGGTTAGTCTAGTGGGAATGGAGTGGAAGACAGGACACTGTGAACTGTTCTGGATGCAGAGTAAATAGGATTTAGTGAAGGTACAAATAAGCCTGGGATGCCTGAGTCCTTGAGCCTGGAAGGACTGCATAGCCATTAAATGACACTGGAAACACAGGGAGAAGAGTAGGCCTAAGAAAGGAGACTCCACTTCGAGCTGACCTGACAAGCTCCATGAGGTTGCCCTGCACCCCAGCACCTAAGAACAATGCTGGCGGACGGGAGCCCTGCAGAGGGTTGAAGAGGGTGTAGAGTGGAGTGTCGCTTGTTGGGATACTGAATACGAGGGTACTTCAGAGAGTTCAAGGAAAGATTCTTATCATCTTTTAATCCTATTTCTCATTGAACATTCTGAAGTGCCTTCGTACAGCAGAGAGGGAACAGGCTAGAACCCAGGATGGGGCAGCAGAGAGGAGTCTACATTCTGGGAGTGAAAAGTGAAAACTAGAAATAGTATAAAACAGAGTTCTTGAGAGGCTTTTGTCTGTCTTTCTCCTGATGTCCTCAATCCCACCCACAGCCTGTTGCTGCTTTGAAAAGCCACCGTTTGACAAAGTCATTCCTTTTCCTTAAGATGTTCCCTTTATTAAAATGCAGATTCTCCTGAGAGGGGTAATATGTTAGGCCTTGTCAGCTATTAATACATTGTCATGATTAGATGTTTTGCAAGTGACAGCTTTCTGATGGCAGCCCTGGAGAATAAGGCAGATGATGAGTATGTTTTGATTGGGGAGAGGGTGCAGGGAGAGGTTCAAAGGTGGGGCAGGAAATAGAATTACCACATGATCCAGCAGTTTCACTTCTGGATATATGAGGGTAGGTACTTTTAAAAGATTGTGGAAAAATAGAGTTAAAAGAAAATACAAATCTTTCCATGAACTTTTTGAAGACTCTTCTTATACCCAAAAGAATTGAAAGCAGAGATTTAAGGAGGTGTTCACCCATGTTCACAGCAGCATTATTCTTGGTAGTCAAAAGGTTGCAGCAACCCACATGTTCATCGACAGATGGGTGGATAAACAAAACGTATGTGCATAAGTTCAGCCTTAAAAAGGAAGGAAATTCTGACATATGCTGCAACATGGATGAACCTTGAAGATATTATGCTAAGTGAAGTAAGCACATCGAAAAAGTACAAATACTTTATGATTCCACTTATATGAGGACCTATAGTCGTCAAATTTAGAGACAGAAAGGGGCCGGCCCCGTGGCTCACTCAGGAGAGTGCGGCGCTGGTAGCTCTGAGGCTGCAGGTTCAGATCCTATATAGGGATGGCGGGTGCACTCACTGGCTGAGTGTGGTGCGGACCACACCGTGCTGAGGGTTGCGTTCCCCTTACCGGTCAACAACAAAAAAAAAAATTTAGAGCCAGAAAGTAGAATGATGGTTGGGAAGGGGAAGGGAGGAAATGGAAATTTCAGTTTGGTAAGACGAGAAAGGTTCTGGAGATGGATGGTGGTGGTGATCACACAGCAGTATGAATGGTGAATGTACCTAATGCCACTTAACTGTACACTTACAAATGGTTAAATTCGTAAATTTTATGTTATGTATATTTTTGGTTAAAATAATAAGTGGTATGTATATTTCACTATTTAAAAAAAGGCAGTGCAGGCCTGGGTGCTGAGCCATGGGTGGGGGTCCTGGGTGGCAGCCACTGCAGCAGAGCTCTGTGCTCTTGGATCGTGGGGACAGAGTGTCTAGAAGGACAGGAAAGGCAACAAAAAGGGAGGGCCAGGCAGAGCAGGACATCTGCATAGCTACCTTTGGCCTTTTTTGTTTTGTTTCCATGCTTTGACTGGAATACTTAAAAGTAAGTTTGCAAGGTGATCTTTGGGGTGAAACATAACATTTTTGAAATTTAAACTGACTTGTTGAATCAAAACACATTTTTCATAGTTTTTTAGTATTTTTACCTTAAAAGTGATATGGGCTAATTGTTTATGAAATACTACCAAAATATATAAAATAAAAGGTAAATGTTCACCAATTTCCTTGTATTGGCCTCAGCCCCCTTATCCACCAGTAAACTACTGTTAAAGTACCATCCGAATTGTGTTGCAGTTTGCTTTTTATAGTCTAACATTATATTGTTGTACACACACACACATTTATTACCCAGGTCTGCAAGTCTGAGACTTTAACAAATAGGAGTAGACCTTTCCTTTTATTTGGCGTTTCATGTTTAACTGTGCTTAGCATTCAGAAAATTAAAATTCAGTTTCTTTAAGGCTTGCTGAAAAACAAGTAACCTTCTAAAATAAATACATATGTGTTATGTATTGTCCATGGTGGTTTTTATTCAATGGTTTTAAGCTTTTTCCTTCAAAACCATTACAAATTCAACTTCTACAGTGCTCAATTGTGGGGTTTTTTGGGGGATTTTTTTGGCAACTGGCTGGTACAGGGATCCAAACCCTTGACCTTGGTGTTATCAGCACCATGCTCTAACCATGTGAGCTAACTGATCCACACAGTTGTTTTTTTTAAAACGAAATATTTTTCCCCTGTACAAACAAAATACAACATTAAATTAAATTTTTTAAAGGGGGGAGAAACATCTGCCTCCTTAAATTGTCACCATTTGTTTCATATTTAATTTTACTTGTTATGCTCTGTAAATATAGTATAAGAACACATCATTGGCCTTAAGTGAGAGTGGCACGAGACAGCTGTCCCTCTAGAATTTTTAAGGCCTATCCGTGAAGCAAGCTGGATCATCAGAAAACAGCCCCTCCCCCACCCTGCCCAGTTTGGCTTCCCACAGACATGCCTTTACTGGTATTGCATAGTTATTTCTTTGCTTTTTTTTTTTTTTTTAATAATGGATAAGAAATGGCCATATGAAGAATATTTCTATAACTTCTATACAATTACTGGTACAGCTGATACTTTAATATTCCTTAATATAAAAAGCCAGGGAAGAAATTTGTCTTAGAACCTAGTGCTGGGAAAAAAATGATCTTTCCTGGGCCAAGCCCGTAGCGCACTTGGGAGAGTGCGGCGCTGGGAGCGCAGCGGCGCTACCGCCGTGGGTTCGGATCCTATATAGGGATGACCGGTGCGCTCACAGCGCTCACTGGCCGAGCGCGGTGCGGCCGGTCTCAAAAAAGGACCAAAAAAAAAAAAAGAAAGATCTTTCCCATTGAAACAGTGTGCCTCTACCAGTAAGTGTCCTTCAACTCAAAACATTATTAACTTTTGTGCTTTATATGCTGAGAGCTTAAAGCTAAATTTAATCTCAGCTGCAGTAGCTCAATTATTAGCCTAGGTCAGTGATTCCCAGCAGGAGACATTTTGACCCTCAGGGGACATTGACTGTGTTTAGAGATGTTTTTTAGTTGTTACAACTGCAGGTAGGGGAGGTGTTGCTACTGGCTTTTAGTGGGTATAAGCCAGGGATGCTGTTAAACATCCTAGAATGCATAAAACAACAACAAAAAAATTCTCCAGCCCATACTGTCAATAGCGCAGTTGTTGAGAAACTCCAGCTGTGTGTGTGGAATCAGCTCACGACCTTTTGAGCTTTTCTATTTTTTTATTGTACCTGCCATATTTTTTTTTAATAAACCACTTTAAATTATTTTTTTCAAGTGGTAGCATATAAATTATAAACAAACTTGACATTAAATTTTGAACATTTCGGGCCAGCCCGGTGGCGCACTGGATAGTGCGCCGCTTGGGAAGTGCGGCGGCACTCCCGCCCGAGGGTTCGGATCCCACATACAGACCGGTTCCCTCTCACTGGATGAGCGAGGCGTGGGAGCAACACCGAGGGTTGCGATCCCGTTGCCGGTCCCCGGTCCGGTACGGGGGCAACACTGAGGGTTGCGATCCGTTGCCGGACACGGAAAAAGACAAAAGACAAAAAAAAAAAAAAAAAAAAAAAAAAAAAATTTGAACATTTCCCAGATGTACATGGTTGCAGTATATTTTTATGGCTGTAATTCCCTTTGGTTTTGGTCCTCCATATTATAGGATGTTTGTATTATCTTCTTTTCCTTTTAATTTTTTACCTTTCTGTTCTTCGTTTCATACATGTGAGATGTATCTTTGGAAATAATTTTTCTTTTAACTGTTTTTCTTTTTTTAACCTTTATTATAAGAAAGAAGTATTTTACTCTCAGGAGATTTTTGTTGTTGAGGCTGGAATGTTTTTGTTTGTTGGTTTTGGGTTTTTTTTTTTTTTTAAAGATGACCGGTAAGGGGATCTTAACCCTTGACTTGTTGTTGTCAGCACCACGCTCTCCAAGTGAGCCAACCGGCCATCCCTATATAGGGATCCGAACTTGTGGCCTTGATGTTATCAGCACCACACTCTCCCAAGTGAGCCATGGGCCGGCCCTTGAGGCTGGAATGTTTTTAATTTAACTTCTCTGAGCTTTCATTTGCTTTTAGCATGAAATGTCATTATAAGATTCTGTATTTTCTTTAAAGTCTTATTTATTCTGGTTGTCACTGCCAATTCTGAGTTGTCTTTTAACACCCACACTGTCATTCTAGTTTGCGAATGTGTTTCTCCCCTGGGCCCTTGCTACCAGTGAGCAGCATTTTGCTATTGATGCCATTTCTAATATAATTTTTGTTTTTTCTTATTTTTAAAATTTAACTATAACTCCCATAAGGGCCTGTGATAAGTAAAGTTCTGTGTTTTCGTTGCTTCCAATATTAGTGTGCAGATTCTTTTCAGAATATTTCTTTTTTTTTTTTTTTTTGCATCTGATTATGAAACTAAGTATTTAGCTATTTTGTTTTTGTCTTTGGTTGTTATTATAAAATAATATAGTAATATTTATACCAGAAATTGTTTTTATGTGTATAATCTTTTTCTTCATTTGTATCTCTGGTAGGTATGGGAATGTAATGTTGCTTTTTCTTTATATGTTCTATTTTTATGTTATATTTGTATGTTTTGACCAAATCCTTGGTTATCAGCACCATACTAACTGAGCAAACCTGCCAGCTCTTATGTGCTTTTTTCTAAGACTTCTTTTTAATTAAGGTTTTTATTTTTAGAAAATTGTAGACTCACATACATGCAGTTGTAAGAAACAATACAGAGATATTCTGTGTGCCCTTCACCCAGTTTTCCCATGATAACATCTTGCAAAACTATCATACGTTATCACAACCAGGGTATTAACATTGATGCAGTCAAGCTATAGAATGTTTCCATCAATACAAGGATCCCTCATGTTGCTCTTTTATAGCCACACCTACTTCCCTCCCATCTCCACCTTTTCTATCTCTGGTGACCACTAATCTTCTCTCCATTTCTATAATTTTGTCATTTCAAGAATATAATATATGGGCTGACCCCATGGCTCACTCGGGAGAATGCGGCGCTAGGAGCGCAGTGGCGCTGGGAGCTCCGAGGCTGTGGGTTCGGATCCTATATAGGGATGGCTGGTGTGCTCACTGACTGAGCACGGTGCGGGTGATGCCAAGCCAAGGGTTGCAATCCCCTTACCGGTCACACACACACACACACACACACACACAAACAAAAAGAATATAATATAAGTGGAATCATATAATGTGTAACCTGTAGGGATTGGCTTTTCTCACTCAACATAATTCTCTAGAAATTATCCCAGGTTTTTGCATGTATTGTTCCTTTTTATGGCTGAGTAATATTCCATGGTGTGGATATACCACATTTTGTTTAATCATTCATCCAATGTAGGGCTTCTGGGTTGCTTCCAGTTACTGGCTGTTATGAATAAATCTGCTATAAAAGTGTACAGGTTTTGCATGAACATAAATCTTCATTTCTCTGGATAAATGCCCAGTAGAATAATTGCTGGGTTTTATGGATGCATATATGAAATTGTTGTCCAGAGGAGCTGTACCATTTTAAATTCCCACCAGCTAATGTATGAGCAATCCAGTTTTTCTACATCCTCTCCAACGTGTGGTGTTGTCACTATTTTTTATTTTGGCCATTCTGACAGGTGTGTGGTGCTGATTGTGATTTTAATTTGCATTTCCCCAATGAGTAGTGATTCATGTGCTTATTTGCCATCCTTATGTCCTCTTTGGTGAAATGACATTTCTCTGTTTTTATATATTTCAAAATTCTCCACAATAAAATGTTAAAAAATGAATCTTTTTAGTCCTTTTATGTTTATTCCTGGTTTTTAGTTTCTTTTCCTACATCAGCTGCTCTGTTTTTATCACCAGTATGTGCTGGTTCTATGTCTGTAACTTAAAACATTAGAAGTAATTTCTACTTGTTGGAATCCCTCCTCCCCCCTTTTGCCATGTGAAATCGGTTACAGTTTGCTTATTATTTTATTTTATTTTATTTTAATTTTTTAGAAGATGACCGGTAAGGGGATCTTAACCCTTGACTTGGTGTTATCAGCACCACACTCTCCTGAGTGAGCCACGGGCCGGCCTGGTTTGCTTATTTTTATAAAGAAAAGTTCTTGGCTGGCTCGTTACTCAGTTGGTTAGAGCACAGTGTTATAAAGAAAAGTTCTGGAATTTTTATGGTCAATAAAAAGAAAAAAAACGTGTTTCTGGTCCAGTACTAAATATGTCATTCTGTGTAGTAGCACTTGAGTCTTTATAATGCCATCTCAATGTTGTTTGCTATCAAGATACTAATATATTTAACATTTTCCCCCAATTTTAATATGATAGTTTTCCCTGTTCTCTTCTAAATTCATTTCTTGGTTTATTCAACATATTTAGGCACTGGGAATAAAATAGTCCCTCTCCAAATAAAAAAAGAAATCTAGTGCTCTCTTACGCTCATATACTAAAATTGGAATGATACTGAGGAGATTAGCATGGTCCCTGCACAAGATGAATACAAATTCCTGAAGCATTCCATATATTTTTTTAAATCTATCCATCAAAGGGCTGGCCGGTTAGCTTAGTTGATTAGAGCACGGTGTTATAAACCAAGGTCAAGGGTTCGGATCCCCATACCAACCAGCCATCCCCCACCTCAAAAAAAAATCTGTCCATCAGGTCTCCACTGTGTAGAGCTGTCAGTGGGGCCAACACTCCACACGGAGGGACGACCTGTGGAGAGGCCCTGGAGTTGGAGAGAACCTGAATCACAGGGAGACCTGCTGAAAGGCCCTTGGGGGTGGGACAGGGACTCCAGCATGCAGCTTGTGGCTTGTCTTCTCATTCACTTGAAGGTGTGACTGTTTTTATTATGAAATAATTGTTATCTGCCATACCTTGTTTTTTCCTTTTGCAATATAGGATATACATTTTCATCCAGTCTTGTTTTTCTTTTATATATACCTCTGTCTGTGTTTTATGCTGCTATAACAGAATACCTGAGACTGGGTACTTTATAAAGAATACAAATTTCTTTCTCACAGTTGTGGAGGCTGGGAAGTCCAAGATCAATGTGCCAGTAGATTTGGTTGTGTGGTGAGGGCTGCATCCCCAGAGGGAAGGACTGCTATGTCCTCACAAGGTGAAAGGCAGAAAGGCAAGAGAGGACAAACTCCCTTCATCAAGTCCTTTTCTAAGGGTACCTAATTCCATTCACGAGGGTGGAGTTCTTATGGCCTAATCACCTCCAAAAGGCCCCACCTCTTAATACTATCACATTGGCAACCCCTGAATTTTGGAGAGGACACATTCAAACCATAGCAACCTCCTTTGTTTTGAGTTTCAAGTGTACAACATACATTTAGCTTGGCCTTTTAAAAATCCACTTTCCCAATCCCTTTTGATTGGTTGTCAAATTAAATGTTTTTGTAACAAGTTTTCTTTCTAAGTTCATTTTTGCTTCCTCTTTTTACTACATTGACTCTTTTCTGGTTCCTTTTAACAATCAGATATATGCCATTTCAAAACACAAATGATGTGCTGTTTAACTTAACAGTTCTAATCACACTTTTTTTTCCATGTCTCCCATCTTTTTACTAATTTAGCTCAAACAAGTTTAATGGACACATATGTTCAGGCACCCTCTGTGGGTTACAAACTCAGGATGCGAGTAGGGACAAAACAGGCACATGTAGATGTCAGACTTTATAATTCAAACAGAACCATATGGAATTTGCTTTATTTTTACCCTTTTTCTTCTTATCACCTACATTTGTACAATAATGAATAGTAACTAACATTTTAGAATTTTTTGATACCATTATAATGGCATATGCATTTTCTTATTTCAGCCACACAAATTCTTGACACTTCCTCTGTAATTACACTGATGTTAATAAATTTTTACTTTCCTATTCCAATGTTGAGAAATGAGGTATTCTCTACAACTAGCAAACTTCCTTAATCACAAAATGCGATATATGTTGGACAGGCATTTCCCTGGTCACTGAAGTTTTCCCTTGGATGTGAAACCTTCTTAGGGTCTGGATTCCGCTGGAGGTAAATGTGTAGTGACTCCTGGCCTAGCCAGGCACTGCAGCACTGGAGGAAGTCTGTGTGCCAGTATTAGTGAATAGCTTGATGTGTAGTTCTCAGAACTTTAAGTCTCATGAAATTCCAAAACAGATCTGGAGGGTTGCCAACTTTTTTTGACTTGTTACAGACATTGGGGAAAATGATCAACTACTGTTACCACAATTTCTTGTAAGGAAGACAGTAGAATGCACACGATCTCAGATTACAGGTTTTTCCCTAGCAAGGAACTGTAACCACCTGACACAGACACACACATATACTTGCTGTATCTTATCCCCTTTTCTCTCATTTTCCTGAGGACCAGCAACAGGTTCCTCATAGAGCAGATACCATCCATAGGCTGGTGGATGGGAAGCTCTACTGCCTTCTGTGTTCCAGGATGGACCTTACAAGGCCCAGTGCTGTTCCTCCCATTTTAGACTTGTCCTGGACTCGTCACATTTATTCCCAGTTAGCTTCCTTCCCTGAAGGTCAGTGCAAGCCTTCAGGCCACTCTTCAGATCAGCCAGCTGGTGTCCGTGCTCAAATAATTCACACCAGTAGTAGCCCAGATAGCACACAATTTAGAAAAGTCAGTCTCTTGGTCACCTAGCATAGTAGTTTATTGTAAAGGTACATAAATAACTTTGGGAGTCCACCTGCTACTGCTCTCTTTTATTAGAATGGCTTGTAATTTGGCTGTCTCTCTTCACTCCATCCTATTGAACAATCCTGACTGTACCCTTTCACTTTCAGCGGTCCTGCGAGTGGCTGGTTCCCTGCAGAAGAGCACAGAAGTGATGAAGGCCATGCAAAGTCTTGTGAAGATCCCAGAAATCCAGGCCACCATGCGGGAGCTGTCCAAAGAGATGATGAAGGTCACCCGGGCCAGCCCTGCTTCCCTCTTCCAAACCACTGAGAGTCACTCTCAGCAAGTGGCAGGGTGCTAGGGATAGTGGTGGCTGGGAATGGACAGACTGCAGCTACGAGACAGAAGGGATTTTGAGGACAAAAGAGCAGCTGTTAACACTCGTTGAAACTGTTTGAGCCGAGCATGACAGAGGTTGGGTCAGATTATCAGAGTGTTCCTTGGAAGAAGCAAAAGTCTACACAGAGTTCTAGGGAGAGTGGGGGATCTAGGGAGCAACCATTTAGGGTTCAAGGAGATAGTTTTTTTTTTTTTTTTTTTTAAAAGATGACTGGGAAGGGGATCTTAATCCTTGACTTGGTGTTGTCAGCACCATGCTCAGCCAGTGAGCGAACCGGCCATCCCTATGTGGGATCCGAACCCGTGGCCTTGGTGTTATCAGCACCGCACTCTACCGAGTGAGCCACGGGCCGGCCCAGGAGATAGAGTTTGAAGGCTCCAACATGAGCAAGGACGTGGAAAGAAACTCTGGTTCCACTGTCTGCTCCAGAGAAATGTTAGTGAAGCCAGTAAGGAAGGTTGTTCTAGACCAGGGACTGGCAAACTTTTTCTGTAAAATAGTTGATAATATATTTTATGCTTTGTGGACCACACACCTCTGTTGTAACTACTCCATTCTGCTCATAGCATAAAAGCAGCCATAGATAATACATAAACAAATGAGTGTGACTATGTTCCAATTAAACTTTATTTACAAAAATAGGCATCAGACCAAATTTAGCCTTGCAGCCTGTAGTTTGCCCATCCCTGTTTTAAACTAAAGAAGAAGAGACTGAGAACCAAATAGAAAGTACTTAAATACCAGCCCCTTTCTACCATTTCTGCCCAGAGATGTCAGCAACCCCCTTTTTCCCTTTTTATCTTTTTTTCGTGACTGGTAATGGGATCGCAACCCTCAGTGTCGCGCCCATACTGCGACCGGCAACGGGATCGCAACCCTCGGTGTCGCACCCGCACCGCGCTCAACCAGTCAGCGGACCGGTCTCTATATGGGATCTGAACCCTCGGTGGGAGCGCTGCCGCACTCTACTGAGTGCGCCACCGGGCCGGCCCAGCAACCCCCTTTTTGATATTGGAGGTGCTATTCTGACCTTTTGCATCAGTAACAAAGACCACATAGTAGGTCCTTATCTGGGAGTTGAGAACACTGCTGAGCAGGAAGACTGTTGGGCCTGGTTGTGTTGGGCCAGTGTCAGAGATCCACCAGACTAGCTATGACCGCAGCTATAATCTGGACATGCTGGAGCACTCTCCCAGGCCTTTTCTGGATTCCCACTGTGCCCTTGCCATTTGTTATCACAGTGTTTACATGGCTCCAACCAGTTTTTATACCGTGTTTCAACCCCTGCATTCACACATTATATTTACAATGTTAGAGCAGATGTTTCCCAAAATAACTCGGCATACGCTCATCTGTCAGCAAGTCATTCCCCAAGTGCTGCCATTATAGTGTGGGTCACTATCAGAGGCTCTGCTGATTGCCAGTAGTGGCCCTCCCAACCTTAGTGCTGAATTTGGAAAGCCAATTCCCTTTGGCTCTTGGCCTTCCTGCAGAGAAGACAGTATTCAGTTTCCCTTTGGCCAACTGTCTTCTGTGTCAGCCCTTAAGAGAGTGGACTGGACTTGGAGAGACTAGTGCTCCGTCTAGATGGTGTCTAGGGGTGTCTGATGGAAACAGATTTAACAGTTGAGGGACGTGACATGTTTATTCTGTGTTTAGGCTGGGATCATAGAAGAGATGTTAGAGGACACTTTTGAAAGTATGGACGATCAGGAAGAAATGGAAGAAGAAGCAGAAATGGAAATTGACAAAATTCTGTTTGAAATCACAGCAGGTATGACCTTGAGATTCATCTTCTTTCTCTCCTTTTATGGCCATTCTTCCTGCATTCACTAAATTAGCTAGTAGCTTTTTCTTTAGGCTATAATTCCCTTCTACATTTTTTAATTTTATTTTTTAAATTTTGGGCAACAAGTCTTAATACATTTAAAAAGACTAAGATCTAGAAAATATGTTCTCTGACCACAATAACAAGGAAATTTAGAAAATTCACAAATGTGTGGACATTAAATGACACTCTTCTAAATAAACAAAGGGTAAAAAAAACTCAGGGAAATTAGAGAGTACTTTGAGATAAAAATCAAAGTGCAACATACCAAAGTTTTATAGGATGCCAGGCTCATGCAGTGCTTAGAGGAAAATTTATACTTGTAAACACCTATATCAAAAATAAGAAAATTCTCAAATCAGTAATGCAAACTTCTACCTTAAGAAAATAGAAAAAGACGAGCAAACTAAACCAAAGCAAATATAAGTAGGAAATAACAATGATTACAACAGAAATATATGAAATAGGAAATTAAAAAACAATAGAGAAAATCAACAAAACCAAAATTTGATTCTTTAAAAAGATCAACAAAATTTGCAAACCTTTAGCTAGACTGACCAAGACAAAAAAAAGACTTAAATTACTAAAATGAGAAATAAAGCAGGGGTATTACATTGTCATTATGTTTTTTTGTGGTGGTAAGATTTAATGTCTTTCTCTTGTATGCATTTTTGTTCTACCAGTGAGTTTTGTTCTTTCTTGTGTAGTCGTGGTAGTGATTATTGTTTTTTGGATTCCAGATGGAAAACTTCCTTGAGGAATTCTTGTAAGGCTGGTTTTATGGTGGTAAACTCCCACTGTTTTTGTCTGTCTGGAAAATATACTTTTTTCCCTTATTTCTGAAGGATAGCCTGCTGGGAATAGTATTCTTGGCTGGCAATTTTTTTCTTTTAGTATTTTGAATATATCATCCCATTTTCTTCTGGCCTGTAGAGTTTCTGTGAAAAGTGTGCTGTTAGTCTGATAGGGGCTCCCTTATAGGTGTCTTGACATTTTTCTCTTGCTGCTTTTAAGATTCTGTCTTTGTCTTTGAGCTTTACCAGTTTGAGTATAATGTGTCTCAGAGAGTCTTTGAGTTGAATCTTTTTGGTTGAATCTGTTTGGGGATCTTTGAGCCTCCTGGATTTGAAGGTCCATGTCTCTCTCTTTATATCTGGGAAGTTTTCTATTGTTATTTCATTGAATAGGTTTGTCATGCCTTTTCCTTTCTCCTCCCCTTCTGGAATATTCATCATTTCAATGTTTGTACACTTAAGGTTGTCTGCTAGCTCTCTTAGATTCTCTTCATTTTTTAAAATTCTTTTTTCCTTTTTTTTTTTTCTTTTTGTCTGCTGGGTTACTTCAAAGAACCTTCAAGGTCAGAAATTCTTTCTTCTGCTTGTTTTAGTCTGCTCTTTAAACTATCAGTTGTTTTTTTTATTTCACTGAGTGAATCTTTCAGTTCTATGAGTTCTGCTACATTCTTTTTTAAGGTATTCATCTCCGTAAATTTCCTCCATCATATCCTGGATTTTTTTTTTTTTTCTTTCTTTTCATTATGTTGTCTGAGTCTTCTCATATCTCAGTGAGTTTCCTTAAGATTGTTGCTTGGAATTCCTTTTCATTCATCGCATGGGTTTCCTGCTCAATAGAGTCTGGTATTTGAAAATGACCATATTCTTTTGGTGGTATCATGTTTTCTTGGATTTTCATATTCTAGTATCTCTATGTTGATGTCTGGCCATCTGGTAGAGAAGTTGCTTCTTCTATTATCTGGAGTGGACTTTGAGGAGAGAGACATCCTCTTCTTTTTCCGGTCTCCACTGGTGACTCTCCTTGTGTCAGTGTAGTCGAGTGTCTGGAAGGCCACCTGCACAGTGGCTGTGGCTACTGCTGTGGCATCAAGTCACTTTTGCGGCAGTCATGGCTGTCGCGGTGGCTGTGGTGGGCTACCCATACAGAAGTGGTGTGTTCAGCGTGCTCTCTTGCCTGCTTCCAGGCTGGAGGAGCTGCCCTCGGCTCCTGCCTAGGACCCTGGGCATTATTATCTTGCCTGCTTCTGGGTGGAGGGGCCATTTTTAAATTTTAGAATATGCAAGTTATTTCTTGAAAAGTAACACCAATATCTATAAAGAATTTTTTTTTTCCCTTTTTTGTCTTTTTTTTTCGTGACCGGTAATGGGATCGCAACCCTCGGTGTCACGCCCACACCGCGCTCAACCAGCGAGTGGACCGGTCTCTATATGGGATCTGAACCCTTGGCGGGAGTGCCGCCGCACTCCCAAGCGCCACACTCTACCGAGTGCGCCACTGGGCAGGCCCCTATAAAGAATTTTTAAGCTTCTAGCATTTTCATAATGGTAAGGAGCAATATTGCTCTCATATATTACTGCTGAGAATTTAAATTGGTGTAGACTTTCTTGAAAGCAATTTGGCAATAGCTATCAAAAGCCCTTGGCCTAACTCTGGGAGTTTACTGAAATAATTAAGGGTGTGCTGAAAGATATAACTCAAGGATGTCTGTAGTAGCATTATTTATATTAAAAAGTATGAAACAAGCTGAAAGCCTAATAATATTGGTTGAATCAGTTGTGTGATGTCTATTTTAATGGAATACTACTTATAGTTGTGATAAGTGATGTAGAATATATTCATGACATGGAAAGATGTTCATAAAATATTATGTGAAAAAAGCCTTGTTACTGAAATACACACTTCTGTGTGAAAAACATGTTTATAGAAGCCTGGAAGGGGGTAAATAAAAATAGTTATCTGAGTGATGGTTAATTAGTTTTTAAGCTTTATTTTTACTTCTGGATTTTCTAAGTGTATATTTAATAAAAATAATTGGGACTTAATTTTTATTTGTTCGTTTAAGTTTCTGGGGAAAGAAGCACAGTTACTTCAAGAAAACATTTTGTGAAGATGTAGAAACAATTTATAAAGTTTTCAGCAGTGTTTAGGAATTTAGGTTAGGAGCCTCAGAACCCAGATTCGTAAAAATCTTTATAATGACAACTGTGGTATCGTTACAAGTTGCTGTTGGCACCTCTGTCACAGTGAGCAAAGCCCCACCAGAACAGCGTGTTTCACCATCTGTCAGAGTGATCCAGGAATGAAAGCCAGGGAAGACTGAGCGACCACTTCCTTAAGCTAATGTGTTGTTAATCTGTTTGCTGTCTTGCTTTTCAGGGGCCTTGGGTAAAGCACCCAGTAAAGTAACCGACGCCCTTCCAGAGCCTGAACCTCCAGGAGCAATGGCCGCCTCAGAGGATGAGGAGGAGGAAGAGGCCCTAGAGGCCATGCAGTCCCGGCTGGCCACACTGCGCAGCTAGGGGCCACTCAGCTGGGCCCGCAGGCTCTCCTCACGGCCCTCCTGCTGGTGGACGCACACTCCTCTGGAGAGCCGCCATTCTATGTCTCTCTTGCACTACTACAGCTCTGTCCTGAGGCACTGCGTTTTGGAGAAGGTTCTCTGCTATTGTCTCTTCACTCTCTGCAGAGGTTTTGGGATCTTGAAGGAATTGTTCTTATGAAGGTGGCGTAATTAAATGCATCATTTTCAGGAGTAAAAAACAGAAGTATCTTTTTGGGGGGGAGGGCAAAGAAATCCATCTTCTCATGAAGCTCTTCTGATAATAGAGTTGACTGCCTGAATGTTAAGGACTCTACGTTTTTTTGGTTGTAAAACACTATATAAATGGATTTTAATAAATTTCTGCTTTAACATTTGGTTCTATTGTAGATTGTCATGTGCAATGAACTTCTGAGGTGTTGCAGTCCAGGATTGTTTCATATGTTGACCTTGAAAGAGAGAGGTACTACAGCCACCCTTATGGGACTTGGAAGCTCAGCAGAAGTAGCTTCTGCTCTGAGGATGCTGCTCCATAGCCTTCACTGCATTTTATCATCTATTTAACCAAAACAATGCTTGGGAATTGTGTTCCTTGTCCTGTCGGCTGGATAGCTGTATTATGTCCTGGGGAGTGTACAGGGATGTGTTTGCAGCTTTTGTCCCCTCTTTCCCATTGCAAGTTGTACTCAGAACAGATCGCTCTAGGATTACATCTCTTTTCCTTCTCATTGCCTGTACCTGCTTTGAGCTTGTTGTCTTGTGCATGGGACATGGGCCTACGCATCAGTGCTTTCTCAAAGCCAGGAGCTGACCAGTGATGATCTGCAAGGTGTGGTCATGCATCATAACGAACTCTCACACATTTGGGGTATTCTTAGGATACATTTATAAATAATTCAGCAGTAGTACTTTATATTTGTATGTGTGTAACAGTTTACAAAGCTCTTTGACATGTGATCTCATTCAGTCTTTACAAATAAAGAACAGCTCAGCTTGACACGTGGCAGAGCTGGGGTTCAAACCCAGATTGCTCTGGTTCAAGTCCTTTGTTCATGAAACTAGCCAGGTAGGAAAAAAAAAAAAAAAAAAGACTCTCAACATACAAAAGAGCAATCTTGAATCCAGAGGGCCCTCCTATTACTCTTGATTTTGTCTTTAGGATGTGGGTGTTTTTTTTTTTAATAATCTTGTTTTTTATTTTATTTTATTTATTTATTTATTTTTTTCCTTTTTGTCATTTTTTTTTCGTGACCGGCAACGGATCGCAACCCTCAGTGTCACGCCCGTACCGGACCGGGACCGGCCACGGGATCGCAACCCTCGGTGCTGCTCCCGCCCCTCACTCAGCCAGTGAGCGGGAACCGGTCTGTACGTGGGATCCGAACCCTCGGTGGGAGCGCCACCGCGCTTCCCAAGCGGCGCACTACAGCAGTGCGCCACCGGGCCAGCCCAATAATCTTGTTTTTTAGAGCAGTTTTAGGTTCACAGCAAAACAGAAGTACAGAGTTTCCATATACCCTCTGTCTCCCCACATATGCACAGCCTCCACCACTGTCGATGTTCCTCACCAGAGTGGGACATTTGTTGCAACTGACCAACCTACATTAACACATCGTTGTCACCCCAAGTCCATAGTTTACATCAGGGTTCAGTCTTGGTGGTATAAATTCTGAGTTTGGACAAATGTGTAATGATATGTTTTCATCATTATAGTATCCTACAGAATAGTTTCACTGCCCTAAAAATCCTCTGTGCTCCACCTATTCACCCCTTCCTCTCTCTAACCCCTGGCAACCACTGGTCTGTCTCTCTAGTTTTGCCTTTTCTAGAATGTTCTATAGTTAGAATCACACAGTATGTAGCCTTTTCAGATTGACTTCACTTAGCAATATGCATTTTTCTTCATGTCTTTTCACGGCTTGATATTCTTTTCAGTGTTCAATAATCTTCCATTGCCTCTATGTAGTTTATTTACCTACTGAAAGACATGTTGGTTACTTCCAAGTTTCAGCAATTATGAATAAGTCTGCTGTAAACATCCTTGTGCAGGTTTTCATGTGGACGTAGGCATTTAATTCATTTGGGTAAATACCAAGGAGTTCAATTGCTGGATTATATGGTAAGTATATGTCTGGTTTTGTAAGAGAACTGTCTTTCCAAAGTGGCTGAACCATTTTACATTCCCACCAGCAAATGAATGAGAGTTCTGTTGCTTCACATCCTTGCCAGCATTTGGTGGTGTCAGTGATCTGAATTTTGGCTATTCTAATAAGTATGTAGTGGTACCTCATTATTGTGTTAACCTGCGACTCCCTAAAGACATGTTGAGTATCTTTTCATATGCTTATTTGTTGTCTGTCCTCATACACCTTCTTTGGTGAGGTGTCTGTTCAGGTCTTTCACCCATTTTTTAATTAGGTTGTTTCTGATTATTGAATCTTAAGTGTTCTTTGTGTATTTTTTATAACAGTCTTTTGTTAGAGGTGTCTTTTATAAATAGTTTACCCCAGTCTGTGGTTTGTCTTCTCATTCTCAACGTCTTTTGCAGAGCATGTTTTTCTTTTAATAAAATCCAACTTAGAATCAATTATATTGAAAATCAATTTTTAAAAGGCATTACCAACCTAAAGGTCATCTAGATTTTCTCCTATATTATATCCCTGGAGTTACAGTTTTGCATTTTACTTTTAGGTCTGTGGTCCATTTTGAGTTAATTTTTATGAAGAATGTTAAGGTCTGTCTAGATTTTTTAAATGTGGATGTTTGGTTGTCTAGCACCGTCTGTTGAAAAAGACTGTCCTTTCTCCACTGGATTGCATTTGCTCCTTTGTCAAAGATGAGTTGACTATATATGTGTGGATCTATTTCTGGGCTCCCTTTTCTGTTCCAGTGATTGATTTGTTGAGATTGCATTGAATTCATAGAAATTGGAAAGACTTGACACTGACAATAATGAGAGGCTATTGTTTTATGATCACATCAATCCAGCTAGTTTATTCACAGAATGATATTGGAATTACAAGATACTCATAATCCCTGAGCATTTTTGTTCTTAAATGGATAATCAGACTTTATCCAGGTCAATGGCTGGATAGCCAGAATAGATAATGACAACCTCTCTTCCAGCCATTCAAGTAAAATGATCTGAACAGGGTTAGTTTGTTTTAATTTTTGAAGAGGTGATTTTTTTTTTCCTTTCCTGTCTTCAGGCTAAGGAAAGAGCATTATTGGTTCATTATCATGTTCTGAATTCCTTTTTCCCTCATAGGCTCTGTTGGGCATCATTGATGACAGTCAGTCAGATACTGTCTTAGCCCTGGAAGGGTCCACAGAGGGCAAATAATGGCTGTACGACCTGCAATAAAAGTTTTCCACCTTCACTGGGTCCCTCAACTAGGATGCAGCAATGGGAGCACTAGCTCCTACCTGCCCCTCCCCACACAGGTTCTACTTGGTGCACTAATAAACCATTCATTCCAAGGGCACTCAAGCTGTCCTTCTACACCACCATCCTGGGGTTTTTTTGTTTGTTTGTTTAAACATAGCTTTACTCTTTAAAAATCACTTTCTAGCTTGAGGTGGTCACCCAGCAGTTCACTCTGGCAGGCTGTAAACTGACCTGACCTTCCCTGCCCCTCCCTACTCTCCCTGTCCCTCCCTACTCTCCCTGTCTCTTCTATCAAAGATACCTTCCTGAGCACTTAGTTCAGCTCACATGACCTAGGCACCCTGTTTTGTATATTTCCAGGTGCTTGTCTTGGAAGTCCTGGAAAGAAGGGGTTATGACTCATATTTGTTCCTAAATAGTACTAGCCATGCCTGCTCTGTGGCTCACCCCAACCCTATAACTGTGGTTATGGGAACAACTGTAAAAAAATCAGTTTTCAGAGTTTTCAAGAATGAGACCATTTTTCTTGTCCTACCCTAGTGACAGTTACTCTTCAAATGCTCAACTTACAGTAGATAAACTTGGGAAATATTTGGTTGAAATAAAACATAAAACAGGTTTCTTTATAACTTTTCAGAGCCTTTCATATACTTTTTCCAAATGTAATTGACCAAGACAGTTTTCTTTTAAGACATCAGAATTAACATCCCCCAGCCGCCGAACCATTTCAGAAATGCAGTTCTAGGCCATAGACCTGATACTGACAATATTAATAAAGATACAGAAATTATAAAATGTAACCACATAAACATTCTGGAGCTGAAATGTAAGATACACGAGAGGTTCAATAGCAGATTTGAGTGGGCAGAAGAATCTGCAAATTTGAAAATAGAACAATTGGAAAAATCCAGTCTGAGAAGAAAGAAAAAAGAACGAAGAAAAGCCAACAAAGCCTAAGGGACTTGTGGAAGACCATCAAGCTTATTATGGCAGTCCCAGAAGAAGCAAGAGGGACAGAAGTAATGTTAATAAGTAATGGCTGAAGACCTCCTAAATCTGAAAGACATGAATCCAACATCCAAGCAGCTCACTGAATTTCAAACAAACTCAAAAGGATCCACTGTTGGAAGAAAAAGACTAAGATAATCTTTAAAGCAGCAAGAGACATGGCTTGTCATGTACAAGTGATTCTTAATAAAACACAACTTTTCATCAGAATCCATCAAGGCCAAAAGGCAATAGGATAACATATTTAAGGTGCTCAAAGAAGAAAACTTGATGAGGAATTCTATATCCAGCAAAACCATCCCTCAAGAATAAAGGAGAAATTAAGATATTTCTTGAAAAACAAAGGTAAGGGAGTTCATTACTAGAAAACCTGCCCTACAATAAATGCTAAAGTGAGTCCTAAAGGCTGAAATGAAATGACACTAAGGCAGTAATTTAAAAGCCATACAAAATAAAGAACACAGTAAGGGTAATTACATAGGTAAATATAATAGCCAGTATTGTATTTTTGGTTTATAACTCATCTTTTTTTCCTATATGATTTAAAGGCAAATTGTCTCATATTAATATAGCCATAACTTTGTATTAGTTTGCATGGTATGACTTTTTCTACACTTTTACTTTTAACCCATGGTCACACTATCTCTTGTAATCAGCATCTATTCAAGTCTTTTATTTAATCCAGTCAGACAATCTGTATCTTATAATTGGAGTATTTAGAAAAGTCCTGTGTTTTTTGTTCCTACTTTGTGCTTCTTTATTTTCAAAATGTCATTTCCTCGTTCAACTCCAAAGGCTTTTCCCACTTGGGAGTTATTTTTTTATTGTAGTAAAATATACATAAAATAAAATTTACCATTTAAACCATTTTCAGTGTACAATTTAGTGGTATTAAGTACATTAACAATGCTCTGCAACCATCATGACTATCCATTTCCAGAACTTTTTCACATACAATACAGAAACTCTGTACCCATGAAATAACAACTTTCCAGTCCTCCTGCCTCCCAGCCCCTGGTAACCATCATTCTACTTTTTGTCTCTATAAATTTGACTAGGAATCTAAGTGGAATAATATGATATTTGTTCTTTTATGTCTGGCTCCTTTCATTTAGTATGTTTTCAAGATTCATCTATGTTATAGCATGTGTCAGAATTTCCTTCCTTTTTAAGGGTGAATGATACTCCATTGTATGTACATACCACACATTCATGTCAATGGACACGTGCCCCAAATAAATCAGTAGTTTATAAATGAGTAACTTGCTTTTTAAGAAGGGACAAGATGATGTTGAAGACAGAGCCTGCAGTGGCAGATCATTTGCAAGGAAAAAATTAATCTTGTTCATGCTTTAACTGAAGAGGACTGATGATTAGCAGAAACAATAGCCAACAGCATGTACTTTTCAAATGGTTCAGCTTACACAATTCTAACTGAAAAAATAAAGTTGAGCAAACTTACTGCTGGATGGGTGCCAAAACTGTTGTGCTCACATCAGCTGCAGACAAGAGTAGAGCTTTCAATGGAAACTTTAAACAAATGGGATCAAGATCCTGAAGCATTTCCTCGAAGAATTGTAACATAAGATGAAACATGGCTTTACCAGTACAATTTTGAAGACAAAACACAATCAAATCCATGGCTACCAAGAGGTGGAAGTGATCCAGTCAAACCAAAAGTGGACTAATCAAGAGCAAAGGTTATAGGAACAGTTTTTTGGCATGCTCAAGGCATTTTGTTTGTGGACTTTCTGGGGGGGCCAAAGAACAGTAACATCTGCTTTAATTATGAGAGTGTTTAGAGAAAGCCAAAGTCTTAGCAGAAAAACCCAGAAAAGCTTCACCAGAGTCCTCCACAGCAATGCTCCTGCTCACTCCTCTCGTCACTCAAGGGAAATTTTGTGAGAACTTTGATTGGAAACCATTAGGTACCCACCTTAAATGCTGATTTGGCACCTTCTGACTTTTGTTTCCTGATATAAAATATCTTTCAAGGGCACCCATTTTTCTTTAGTTAATAATGTAAAAAAAGATTGTACTGACATGGTTAAATTCTTAGGTCCCTCAGTTCCTCAGGGATGGACTAAATGGCTGGTATCATCACTTACAAAACTTGATGGAGCTTATGTTGAGAAATAGTTTTATTACCTTTTAATTCTATTTTCCACAAATGTTTTAATGTCCCCTCATACATCTAGGAGTTGAAATTGCTTGAACATATAGTAACTCTATTTTTAACTTTTTGGGGAAAATTCTCTCAACTTCTAGAAATACTTAGTTTTATACCACGTTTGCTTAAATTTTATATATCACCATTTTTTCTTGCATGATGTGGAGTTTTCTTTCCTAAGGATGTCCTTAGAAGTTCCTTCAGCAAGGGTTTGAAAATAAACTCTGGTTTCTGTCTGAAAATGTAAAGAAAAGGAAAAATAATTTTGCTGGGCCTAGACTTTTGTTTTCAGGAATGTTGTCCAGCACATTAAGAATGACTGTACTTTCTTTTTTTTTTTTTTTTTAAAAGATGACCGGTAAGGGGATCTCAACCCTTGACTTGGTGTTGTCAGCACCACGCTCAGCCAGTGAGCTAACCGGCCATCCCTATATAGGGATCCGAACCCGTGGCCTCGGTGTTATCAGCACCGCACTCTACCGAGTGAGCCACGGGCCGGCCTTGACTGTACTTTCTTGATTTCCATTGTTGCTGTTGGGAGGTCACCTATCAGTCTGTCTGTCACTTCTTTGAAGATCATGGTTTCCCACCTGCCCCAAGCTGCTTTTGAGAACCTATTTGTTTCTAGTATTCTTTTTGGCAGCTTGACCTAGGTGTTAGCAGCACCATGCTCCCCGAAGTGAGCCACCGGCCAGCCCTGTTTCTAGTATTCTTTAAACTTATTACTACATACCACACAGCTCTGGATTTTAAAACTTATTCTTCATGGTTTGGGCTTCCTCAATCTGATTAAGTATCATAAGCACTGGAAAATTCTGTCATCTCTGAGTATCAACCTCCTTCATACCCAAATTCTTACAGTCACTGATGAAACCTTTATTTTTCTGGGTCCTCCTCATAGGTTAACATCTCTTTATAGTTTCCTATAATTCAATCCTGTATTCCATGTATTTTTTCTAATCATCCAGTTCATAGAACTTTTTCCTGATGTTTTTCTCATATACTGAATTTCTAATTTTAACCATGTTTCATTTCCATAAGTTCTATTTATCTTTTTTCCAAATCTGTCTGGTCCTTTCTGGCAATCCCTTAGACATATCTGCTATACTCTCATTTCTTTAAACATATTAAACATTTCAGAATAAGTATCGAATCATTCCAGAATCTGCAAACTTTGCAAGTCAAATATGACAATTATATGAAGATTCTTGCTGACTTTTGCTTATAGTGGCTTTTTTTTTATGTTTGTTGTTACAATGAATTTGATTATGAATAACAGTCCTTAGAACGATCTATAGAACTCTTTTGAAGCCTGGCTTGAAGGTGGCTTCAATGTAAATTCTAGACCCAAACATGAATAAAGTTGCTTCTAAAAAATTCACAGGGAAAACTTCCCACTGAGATAGGCAGCCATTTCTACTTATTCCTTTCAGGAAATGTTATGTTTTTGAAAACTCATCCAATTAAAGATTTTGGCTTTAAGGAGATCTTCGACCTCCTACTCAGCCCGCATGTTAAAACCCAGGCTCTAAGGCCTTTGTCTGTACTACTTGATTTCAATTGAATTCCTTGATTACAGCTTTAACAGCCTAGGAGAATTAGTTGGCTATAAAAAGGCAGCTGCTTTTTGAATTTTCTTCTTTCACAGACATGAATACCTTAGGTACTACTGCTGTTCTAAAACTTCTAATAATTTCATTTTCCTTTGTAAACTCTCATATTACGAAGGGCCGGAAAGGAGATAAAGAATTTTGATGTCTTACCTTTTAACAATCATTTAACTAGTCACTATTTGGTTTTTTGGTTAATTCCCATGTCTAAACTTAACAAATAGGTGGTGTTTCTTTGCAAATGTGTGACAGGGTTTCCACCTGGCTGGGGAGAATTTCCATGTTAACATTGTAATAATCATTAAGAAATCACTATAGCATCTAATTTATTTGCTTTTAAGAAGAGTTCCTGGAGCAATCTCTTACACCAGCATTTTATAAAAGCTGTGCTGAATCCACAATCAGAGGACAATGCCAATAAACTAGACCAAATGATTATATGAATATTTTAATGCAAAATGCTTAACACTCAAAATTAGCAAAGCTTCATTTAAATTAAAATTCCATTTAACTAAAGATGGTTAACCCCAAGAATTGTACAGTAGTTGATTTCTGCTATATAATGCCAGTCCTATGCAATACAGTAAGAATTGCATCATCAGCTGTCACTTCCTCCATTGCTCTTCTGGACCCTAAGGGGTGGGGGAGCGAGTACTGAGACAGAGACAAAACACCACCCAAATAAACTGTGCAGTGATTCCTCATAGTTATAAACCCATTTTGCCTAAGCTGTCCAAACAAACAGCTAGGGAATAACTGCACATATCGTTCCAGAGCTGATAAGAGGTTTTGTTTTTATAGTTTGGTAAAAGTTCTGTACTAGGTGAGAAGTCACAGTTTAAGGATGCACGTTTTGTAAATAGTTACTACATATACACATTTAGTGTCTGTAAACACTAGAAATATACATTAAAGTACGCTTCCAAGTCAGGTACAGTTTAAAAAAGAGGATGAGGTAACATGAATCTCAAAGTCCACAGGAATCTTGCCTGAAGAGTTTGAACAGCTGCCAGTAATTCACTTCCAATGTGCAGGGATTAAGGTTTGCCGAAACTGGATTCACTGGCTTTCAGCATAGCAACTGCATCTTTCACTGCATGGTAGATAACATTCTTCACCTAAGAGAATGGGAGTAAATATGGTCATTTTACGATTAAATCTAAAATCTCTCACTAAGAATACCTCTCTCTCTCTACCAATATTATTACCTTCTCTCAGAATCTAAAGCTAAATATTCAATATAAAATACCAATACTGGAAAGAAAGGCCCCTAGGCTCCTTCAGACCAGTATTTCATACACATTTTAAACCCATGCCTCCTTTGAAGAACTTAAAAGCTCATTTCTCCCCTTGTATACAGGCTTTGTTCCCCCATGGCCCTACCCCTGGTGAGTGCAGGGAGAGGCAAGGTCCAATGTATACGTCTGTTATTTTTCAGAGTTTACATATTTCCCTAATTCTCATGTTACATAATTCACTATGGAAAGCCTTTTCAAAATACTACCTCCCCAGACCCCTTTTGATTCTAGATCCCAGAGACTCAGTTCTGCTGTACCTAAGGTTGATGAGAACACTACAGAACTAAAGGTCGAGACCCTTGACTGGTAGCTGAGCCAGGATCAGAAGTCAGATCTGTTTTCAGTACTAAAGCCTTTCTCTTTGGGCACAGTCCCTTACAGAGTCTAAACAGTATCAAAGATGAGATTTCCTCTAAGTTTGTTCCTCCTTCACTTGAGTAGATAGTGCAACTAGATTAAAAGCCATCAACTCACTGTACAGAGTGTGACGTGGCCACGTTCACTGACTCTCTTTACAAGATCAATAATGGGCAATGAAGCCAGAACCAGAGAATATCAGGAATCAATGCTATTTTTACCTGTAATTTGTCTTCGTGATTGGTATGAGTCTGTGACAGATAACGGAATTCCTGAGTAAGCCAGAAGCAGTGTTTAACATGCTCTGGAGAAACAAAATCTTCAGCCACTTTGATACAGCTATATAAGTTATGAACCTGGAAAAAAACAAGCCACGTCAGTAACAAACTCAAAAGTTCATAGTTTAAAAGGAATAATAACAAAAATAATAACAATGGTTCTTGCCTGATGTGGAGCACCTGCTGGGATAAACACCACATCTCCAAGAAACTGTACAATAGCCCAGCCTTGAACTCCATACTCTTGATGAAGACGCTTTCTTAGTGATCGGTCTAAATACCAACTCTGATCATGAATAGGATCATGGTCTGCTGGGTTTTCTTGACCTTGCTCTTCTGATACCTAGAATACATTCAAAATATTATGCAACTGAGCAACATGCTAAGGCCTAATGAGGGCATTTTTCCCCCTGAACAATGTTGGCAGTCGGTAAATGCCAGGACTTCTTCAACTTAAGTGTCCCCATTGGCAGAAAAAGACAAGCAGTACAAAAACATTAATTGAATGAACTGACAGAATGACAAAGAAAATGCAGCTTCCCTGTTGTCATTTCCTACAAACCATGACTGGCAGTCTGCATTATTTTTGAAAATACTGTATTTGGACAATACTTTAGTCTAGACTTTGAAATATAAATAGGCTCAAGTTCCTTAGAAATAAACTTGTTCTGCAGTTATTAAAAACCTGTATTCACTTAACAATCTGAGTTAGGAAACAGTCCCAAAGATAGCTACAGATTAAACTCGTTTATTCTAGGTCCAGAATCTGGCAAAGCACAGACAAGTGGGTTTTCAGAAAGAGTCAAATGATCCTTAGACAGAAACACTTTGATTCAAATAACTTTCATTAAGGACCTACTTGGTGCCAGGCAAAGGGCTAGGAGTGTTCATATCCACACCTCATGAACGACCAGAGAATATCAGCCAAAGATACCTGGATTGCAACCAGCAGCCTCTGTGCCCAACAAATTTAAAACTGAATACACCCCATCTTTCCAGTTCTCTAGAATTTCTACACAGAGGTCTTGCTGAACAATCTGCCAACTACAGTGGAAACCTAGAATCTTCCACTCATCCCTTGATAATGACCACAAGTAGAGCCTCTCACTGAAGATGGACAAAACCAATAGGGACTTCAGAAACACACTCAGAACATGGCTACTCAAGGCCAAGGATTGATACATGAACTTTTTTTTTTTTTTTTTTTTTAAAGATGACCGGTAAGGGGATCTTAACCCTCGACTTGGTGTTGTCAGCACCACGCTCAGCCAGTGAGCGAACCGGCCATCCCTATATGGGATCCGAACCCGTGGCCTTGGTGTTATCAGCACCGCACTCTACCGAGTGAGCCACAGGCCGGCCCGATACATGAACTTTTTTTTTTTTTTTAAAGATGACCGGTAAGGGGATCTTAACCCTCGACTTGGTGTTGTCAGCACCACGCTCAGCCAGTGAGCGAACCGGCCATCCCTATATGGGATCCGAACCCGTGGCCTTGGTGTTATCAGCACCGCACTCTACCGAGTGAGCCACAGGCCGGCCCGATACATGAACTTTTGAAGCATTCAGATTTTCAAGGCAATAAAAGCAAATAGATACTAGGAGATGGCCAGATGAACTAACTTGAAGGCAGAGAAGAAAAATCTCCAAATGTGCTTATAGTATAAAACACAGACATAAGGTAAAAGACAAAGCCCCCTCTTTTAAAAAGTATGACCCTAATCATTTAGAATCCTTGTTCTTTAGCAACCACTGTCAGTCTCTCCAATCTGACATGTACAGATCTCGCTGTGACAATTCCCCTAGCAAGCCAGTCAGTTCATGACATGTAATTTACAATACTGCTATTCTCTGTGTCTCTCCTCACATGCCACAAATTTAAGGAGCACACCTTTTTAAGGAATTCCCTTATCTTCTCTGTGTCCTTAGCAGCATAAATGTGCCAGAGAGCACCTGGCTTCTCTTTTCCTTCAATAAATCGCTTTATTGTGAGATCATCAGAATCTCCATCTTGGATGGTTTTAAGGACTTCTAGGGAGAGAGAAAGCAAACATCAGCCCACAGGCCATACGTCACAGAGTAAGCCCTACTTCTGTGCTTAGCGGCCTACCTTCTTCTTGCTCACACTGTCCTTTGGGAATTCCCACATAGACCATGACATTAGCTGCATCAGATACATCTAAGTGAAGATTTGTTGTTCCATATTTCCGATCTTCTGGAGTGATTAATCCTGTAAAAAAAAAAAAAGGAAAGTTCCTTATATTTACTGAAAACAACAAAGGCTGCCACAGTCTTTTCCACTCCCTGGGAGATACCTGATCACAAAATTTAAAGGCTTCCTCTCCAATCATGAAAAGTAAGATAACAATATTTATTATTAAATTCTTTTATCCTTTCAACTCTGAAAGAAAATAATCCCATCAAATATTTAATTATAAAAATAAAAAATAACTCTTAATTCTAAGATTTCTGTTTCTGGTAATAGGCAAAGTAGTTCCCTGACAGACTCTCCTGCTGAGAACTAAAAATTCTGGATAAAACTGTTGAAAAAAAATTTTTTTTTAATGAATCAAATTGTGGGCAAGAAAAGAACACTTGGAAGCTAAAAATAGCAGGAAACTGAAGTGGTAAAGTGGACTTCTGAAGCTAAGATTTGCCGAAAGGTCATTGGCTTAACCAGGTGCACGCTCAAGTGTTGGTTGCCACACCCTAGGTGGCTAAGGGGCAAGGGACAAATAAATCCCAAGGTTCACTCAAGATGGGGAGTCTAATGGAAAGCTCCCACTCACATACACATAAAACTGGGAACTCAAATGGCCATACTCAGTGTAAGAGTAAACACTGCCCAATGTGTTCCTTGGTTCTCTCAACTATAAAACGGGTGAGCCCGAGCGAGAGGTCCTCTTTGATATTCACAGTCTGTGGCTCTAATTCCTTACCCACAGGATAAGGCTCACTTTGCTCAGCAACCACCCTGAAGCTCACCAAGCCCTGTAGTCCACCTTGGGTGGCCCATCCTGACTCTAGGACTTTGCTTCTTGAACTGGGCAGCAGAAGGAAGCATGGTGTGTAGTGGGTAAGCAGAGGCCGTTTTCTAACCTGCCAGCCTCTGAAAAGGCCTCATACTGTCTGGAAGAGGACTTTATCTCTGGCCTGATTGGGCTGCGGTTTTAGTGGGGCTATGCCTACAAGTGGGTGCCTCACCATTCCAACCTGGGACCAGGGCCTTAGAACCCTGTTGTATTTTCCTCTTTTCCAACTTGCTGGAGGAATAGCCCTATGAGTAGGTAAAGCATTTGGTGTTAGGGTAAAATCATAAGATATAGAGATGTGCTTTAAAATGGTGAAAGAAAAATATAACGGGAAGAGCTAATGAAACAACTATGGCAAAACGAGGATAGCTGTTTTAACTGGGGGAGAGTATATGGGAGTCACTGTACTAGACTCTCGAGTTTTCAGTGTGTTTGGAAAATATTTACATAGTAAAAAGTGAAAAAGTAAAATTTAAGGAAAAAGGCAATTAACATAGAAATAACTTAGTTATATAAGACAGAATGGATGAATATCAAAAAGTCTGATTCTATATAAATCTCAAAAGCAGGTTAAAAACAAAGAAATTGTACATGAGTACAAATATACATGATAACATTATAAATATAAGGGAATGATTAAAACCAACTTCAGGATGGTGATTAAGACTAAGGGCAAGAGGAAGGGGGTGGAGCTAAGAGGAACGAGTGAGGGAAGGGCAACAGGTCGCAAAGCCTTGTCAGGGCTGACTGCTTGCGGGTTTGGTCAGTGCCACAATGAGTAAAATGAAGACTTGTGCAAAACGAGGATGGAAACATCTACCCAGCCACTGGCCCAAAGTCCATGTGATCCCAGCCACACTGCTATTGCACACTGGTAAAACTAGACTCTGAACTGAGGGAGCCTGAACTTACATGGAACCGAGATTATAAAAACATAATGGTCTGGGCCAGCCTGGTGGTGCACTGGAGAGTGCGCCGCTTGGGAGCATGGCGGCGCTCCCGCTGAGGGTTCGGATGCCATGTGGAGACCGGTTCCCGCTCACTGGCTGAGCGCCGTGCGGGCGCGACACCGAGGGTTGCGATCCCGTTACTGGTCAGTAAAAAGGAAAAAAAAAACATAGGGCCGGCCCAGTGGCGCACTGCTACAGTGCGCCGCTTGGGAGCGTGGTGGCGCTCCCGCTGAGGGTTCGGATCCCACATACAGACCGGTTCCCGCTCACTGGCTGAGCGAGGTGTGGGCGCAGCGCCGAGGGTTGCGATCCCGTTGCCGGTCCCGGTCCGGTACGGGCGCGACACTGAGGGTTGCGATCCGTTGCCGGACATGAAAAAAAGACAAAAAGGAAAAAAAAAAAAAACATAATGGTCACAGGGAAAGAATTCCCAGGAAACAGAAAATCCTGAACAAAACACCACAGACATTTATGAAAAGAAACACATGCTGAAATAGTAAGGGCTGCTGGGTGTTAGGGCACTGGGGTAGAGGAAAGACAGATTAGTTCTACCTCAGAAATCAGGAGACCCAAGTTCTATTCTCAGACCTGCCACTAATGCCCCTTGAGATTCTGAGCAGGTAGGTCAATGTCTCTTTTTCTATTGTCCTGAAGTCCTGGTCCCCATTCATAAAACTGGGGGTATTGCTGGAGTTGGAGAGAGGCCGGACGCTCTGATCTCTTCCAAGAGCCTTTTCACTCTACTTTGTCTGACTGAGGAGTCACAGTTCAATCACCCAACCTTTGAGAAATGACTGCTTTTATATAACAAAGCTGAATATATTTTCAATATTTTCGACCTCTAAAATGCTTACTTCTGGATGGGAACAATTTTGTCAAAGGAGAAGCTTTATTATAGAGTAACACTGCCATCTATCTATCAATGAACAGGGCAAAGACCTGCTGCCAAGCTATCTAAACAAAGCAGGCAATTTATTTTGAAAATTTCTCAGATATCCACTTCTTCCCTATAAAGCTTCATGATTTCTATAAAGCATATGTAATCACTATGCAACAGTACACCATTTACTTTAGTGGAAAAATACTTTCATATACCTAAGTTTATTGTAACCCCCCACTGTAAATAGAGTGTGCCCGAGATCCTGACCATCTGGCTGCTCTGATCAGGCTCTGAAGGGCTCGAAGGAAGGGCACCTGGCTAGAGACCATGCTGCAGACCCACAGCATATGGACGGCTCACTGAGACCCGAGAAGCAAGGGAACAGGCAAGAGGACTTCTGCTTGCCAAGTCCTCTCACCCACACACCACTTCTCAACCTACCCTGACAGAACTATCATGGACAGGAAGACTATTCAAAGCTTCCAAACAGAAACACTCCCCTCTCAGAATGTTCCCCAGCTGCACTCCTGGTGGTTCTGTAGGCTGACTCAACCACAACAGAACATGGCAAAGACACCAACAGACTCTCCTTTTTGAGAAAGTGTATCACTCTTAGGTCTAAGAGACCAAAGTTGAAAGATGACATGGAAGTAATTATGAAAGGAAGGAATAAAATCAAAGAAGTAATTTCCAAGAGGGCAGGAAAAATGGGGGCCAAATAGTATAAAAGAGTAATGAAATTCACTGAAGGATTCAAGCAACTGGAGCTTCATTCAACAATAAACTGATAAACAATTCCTTCAAATTGACCAACTTTAATCCAGCCCTGATTAAAGACCCAAAGTAAAACTAGTAGAGGTCATAGTAATAATAACGAAAGAAGACTCTGGTAAATGTAGAAAACAATCTTTATCCTCCAGTTTACTGAGTCATGTCCAAACAAAAACCCAATTCAAAGGGTGCTTTTAATGCTAACTTAAGTAACTAACTTCTACCCATCAACACAGAACTTTACATTTAAGCATAGCAGATATTAAAACAGGAGGAATGCTAGCAGACTAATAATGTTCATCAACATTGAAATGATTAATAAAATTATATTCATTCAATGATATACCATAGAACCACTAAAAATGATCATACTAAAGACTACTAAGCAACATGTAAAGATTTTACAAAACAAAATTAAGTACAGAAAAGACGGACAAAAAATATGCCCTACAGCTGCAATTAAGAAAAGGAAATACATACACACGTGGCCAAGGATTGAAAGGTAACATGAAAAAATGAAGGCTGTTGCCATGTTAAGTATGAGGACTATCATTGCTTTCCATCTCCAAAAATCAATTTTATAAACATTTTGACTTGTGTTATTTGTTATAATTTTTTAAAGTTAGCCATTTCCCCCTTACCATAAGCATTATACATCTTGGGACCCAGATCCGGCCGAACAAAATAGTTTGGCAGTCTAGAGGCCAAGTTCAGTTTGCCATCTCGCCTTGTGTACTCGGGTAGTGGAATGTTGGCCATCAGATCATCAAACCTAGGACAAGAGAACTAGGAATTTGTAAAATAAGCTTGCCTTTCTAATTGATTATTGTGGGATTTATTTTATTCCTTCTATACCAAAAGGAACAAGCAAATATACCTGTGATGGTGAAGACAGAGACAGCTGTCACTAATAACATTTAAAATCAGAATTATAGCAGTTATGAACAAAGACATCTTTCTGTCCTGTACCATATAATGTGTCAAAATGATTTGGAATATTTCAGACAAAAGAGCTGAGCAATAAATTCCTGATAAGAAGTGATACTTGGATATATTATTCATTAGACGGAAGGATCCTTTCCAAGATTTCCAGCTCAAATCAGGAAAAGGGATCTACCAAGTCAGATATCTTATTGGACTCAATGATGTAACTATCATATATGAACCCTGACACATCTGCTTGCACGACTGCCTCTTAATCAGCCTTATAAGTCTAAGTCAGCCTCTTCTCCAGCAGAACACTACCACGGATAATGTGTGGAGCTTTGATCAGTCAGCCAGAACTCAAAGTCAAAAACTTCATCTGATTTAAAAAAAATACACATTTCCAAAGACCATAGACTAGAAATGAAAAATAGTACCAGTAAAACTATGGAATATTCATATTTCCCTGAAAACTACTTTCTCATTACCTCAAAAAAGAACTCATCCTATCAAGTGAAGGACAGAATCATCTCTCCCCACCTTCATAGTCATACCTGGAAGGCATCATATCTCTAAAATCTTCTCCTGGTGGCCAGTCCTTAAGTTTCAATACCATTGGCTCTTTTTCATTTTTCAAACGATCTGTTTAAGGTAACCACAATAAATGAATTGTTGCTATTCATAATTCAAAAACAAACCAAAATAGACAACAAATCAGTATTTTTATGCCTCAAGAACACAAAATACATTTATCTCTGAAAAATTTTTATAACCTGATATATTTAGTATACAAATATTTTCTTTAATACCCCTATCCTGCTAATTGCCAACCATTTTATTTCTACAGCAGTAAGAAATCCATCTGTGCCCAGGAGACAGCAATATGCAGCAAAATAAAGATCACCAACAAATGAATTTATAGTAGGGTCCTACCGGTTCTTTGAGATTCAGCCACTCGCTTCTGCCCATTACATGCACATGGTGTTTCAACAGTTGTGCCTCTCAGATCCAGTCTGCCCCTCCTATACAATGTTCTAGAGGAGGTGAGCAGCTCCTCAACTAGCCAAGAGCAATGCACTTTAACAATCAAAGGCCACAGATGTTTAGTAAACCCAGTTTTCTGAGGCCATTATAAAATAGAAGTGACTTGTTTTCCTCAAAGACTGAGCCTACTTGATGTTCTGTCCAAGGACAAGTAGAACCAACCACTGCCGCCGCCGCCCCCCCCCCATCCTCTGGATGGCACGCATAGGGTTTACTCAGAACTACGTTCTTATAATCATCAGAACTATTTCCCCTTGCAGGTGCCTCAGTTCAAAAGCATAAACCTTGCAACGACAAATAAGAGGAGGAGACAGACTCCAAAATCCTGAAGAATGCTGCTGTTGCCACTGATCAGCCTCAGATTCCTATTCCATGCCCCTGCTTTCACATCCTAAACCCCCTTAAAAGATTTTTCATACATACTTGGAACATCTTCAAATCCATCCCAGAAGTCTCCTACTGTGGCTCCTGTGATGATTTCATTGGTCCTACAATTAACTAGGTCAACTTCCTGTTCACCAAACTCTTTCCTAAAGGACTCAGGTTTCCAAAGTTCAGCATTCAATTTATGATGCACTCCCGACACCATCACTGGCTAGAAGAAGAAAAGGAACACTTTAGTCTCAAGTCCCCCAGCTCTGTCCCCACATCTGTGGGCAGTCCGTCTTGAACAGCTGCTGGTTTGTTTCTGTGTAGCTGGTCCTCAGTCTCAGACGGTGAGGTGACAGCTCAGTTCTCTGAGCTCCCACAGCATCTCTAACTTTCACCATTCATCTACTACACATCCCTTGCTCTTGAACTAGGTTAATAAGCTTCCAGGAGAAAGGATCACCCTTCTGACTTAGATCTCATTACTCAGGGAATATCAATCCCTGTGCCAAGGGCCAGGAAGGGGATGTGAAGGAGACATGGAATGGCAGAAGAGTCCAGTCCGAAGAGGGTGATACCTCTGACCTCTAGCCTGTTGTTGCCAGGTGGGACTATGGACCTGAGGTTGCCAAGTCTTTTGGTTGTCTGAGACAAGCCAAAAATCCTAATCTTTATGTGAAATAGCCTGACTTTAAAGTATTGGCAAGATGTTTAATTTTTTTTTATGTAAAACAATTTACATATGATATTATATTATCCAATCAAAACTTGCTGATTGGATAATATTGTTGACTGTATTTGGCCTGTCATTTGCATCATCTGTATATATGATAAAAATGAACAAATCCTATTAGTGCACAGGGCTACAAAACATTTTTAGTTTTTAAATACTCTCATTTTTCTATTTGGCAATTCCCCCAAATTCTTGTCAAAGAGCAACATGTTCCTTTAGAGAGGACCCCAATTGACCAAAAAGTGAAGCCAAAGATCTAGAAAACAGAACCCAAACAAGAAAGCATGGGAGCAGGTCTACAAAGTCATGTATCTCCTCAACTTATCACCCAGCACTTAAGAGCCAACAAGGTTGCCCTTTAATGCAGGTGCCTTGGGAGACCACAAACCAATTCCAAGATCACACCACATGGCTCTGGCCACTTAGAATTGCCTTCAGCTGAAGATTTAATTCATAGAAGAGGGATGCATGACTTTTTGCCATATTTTTTATAATCCCCCAAACTCCATCAGCCTCTTAGCTACACTCCCACTTCTCCTATTTAGGTTTACCACACAAGAATCACTAAACCTAGACACTCTCATAAAAAATCCAATGATGACTGGCTGAAAGCAATCAAAATCTGACTGGAAAAGACAGCTCATCAATGCCTGCTATAAAAAATAAGACTGAGGCTGGCTGGTTAGCTCAGTTGGTTAAAGCGTGGTGTTGTAACGCCAAGGTCAAGGGTTTGGATCCCCCTACCAGCCAGCTGCCAAAACATAATAAATAAATAAACAAAAACATGAGACAGCTATACCCTAACCTAATGATATTCACCCTAAACAATTAAGTATAAAAATAGGTAACAGAACTGCCATCTATCATGAGGGGGAAGCTTGGGTGGGGTTGTCAGAAGTCTGCCAAAGGAACAGAGAAGAGGGATCTGAATTGGGTTGGGGGAACAGAGGCCCCATATTACCTGCCCTTGTTTCCAGCACTCCCTAAACACATTCCAGTTGCTCTTGTTGTTGGGATCTTGCAAGCACAGCAAGCGATTATCACACAGCCAATAGTGAGGAGTGTCAAAGCCCAGAATACTGGGCTTGATCGTCAGTCCTTGAGGCCTCTTAGGTAAATCAGAGGAAGTCTTATTTTGCACCAAAGAGGCAAAGATGTCATCAAGGATTTTTGGTGTATTCTTGAGTCCATTTTCTGTCTGGAGTCGAGAAAGAACACAAGTCTTAAATATGCTGTTCTCTACTATAAAAAAAAAAAAAACCCACTCCTATAATGGTAGGATGAGTATACATTACATATCCAGAAGAGTCCAAGCCAGAATCCCCAAGCAAAAAGACAAGTCCCCTATTCCCACTTACATCACAATTTATAGAAATGGGTACAGGAAAAACCATAAAAGGAGTAAGTGGCCCAGCCCAGTGCTATATCCCTGAGTCATCTGCCAATGACTCAGCCTTCTGTACTCACAAAGGTAAGCATGTGATTCACATCCTCCTTTCTACTTTTAATTTTAATTTCTCTAGTCTCCTCGTGTTCTGTCTCTACTCAGCTTTACAAGGTGGAGTACAAATAATAAAACAAGCACATACCTTTCCTGTAGAGGAATTCAAAAGATTTCGGAGGAAACCAGAACTGTTGTTGCTTACAGGTGTCAAAATTGTGCTATTAAAGGTGTGGAGGACTGTGCTGGATTTGCTCAAAGGGGGAAGGGGTGGAAGGCATTTGATTTCATTCTTTAAAACTGGCATCGTTGGTTGTTTATCTAAAATAAAACCAAAAACATCCAGATAAAAAACCATTCTGAAAGTCAAATCTCTTACTAGTATTCTAATAATAGAACTGCTTTAGAACTTGGTTTTCATTTATTGGAACCAAAAAACTTAAGGGGATACATACTAAAGATATTATTAGGAACCCCAACTGTTGTTAAAACAATAAATGCCTGATATCCAAGTGATACGATGATAAATTATACTTTTTAAACTTCCTTTTCCTATTTCTTTGTTTATACACAAAATAAAATTGATCTTTGTAAACTCACCTTGTATCTAGGAATCTTGACAGATATGTTTAAAAACTTAAGATTCTTTTGGATTTTTCACATGTATTGCCTCCAAATATTGACAAATATCTCTTCCTTACATCTTTTCTTTCCTTTCTTTCTTTTTTGTCTTACTGCACTGGCCAAGATTCTAGTACAATGCTTAATAAAATAGTGATAACAGATAGCCTATTCTCATTACTGAATACAAAGAAAAAGTGTTAAAAAACACTCAACCAATTTTTTTAAAAAATTCAATCATTTATATTGTTCGTTGTCATTCTGTTAAAACTCTTGACTAAGGGCATTCCCTTCTATTCTTAAGGGTTTTTTTTTTTTTTTTTTTTTTAAAGATGACCGGTAAGGGGATCTTAACCCTTGACTTGGTGTTGTCAGCACCACGCTCACCCAGTGAGCCAACCGGCCATCCCTATGTGGGATCCGAACCCTTGGCCTTGGTGTTATCAGCACCGCACTCTCCGGAGTGAGCCACAGCGCCGGCCCCTTAAGGGTTTTTTTTTTTTTTTAAAGATGACCGGTAAGGGGATCTTAACCCTTGACTTGGTGTTGTCAGCACCACGCTCACCCAGTGAGCCAACCGGCCATCCCTATGTGGGATCCGAACCCTTGGCCTTGGTGTTATCAGCACCGCACTCTCCGGAGTGAGCCACAGGGCCGGCCCCTTAAGGGTTTTTTTTAAAATCATAAATATGTACTGAATTTTACTAAATGTTTTTCTGCATCTTGTCACGATTTTTCTCCTAAAGTTCTGAAGTTTTGAATGTTAAACTACACATACATTTCGGGAAAAATCCTGCTTGGTCATGCTATATAATACCTTTATTTATGGTGTCAAACTTAACTACTAAAATTTTGTTTGGGATCCTTGCATGAAACAAATTGATCTGCAATTTTTCTCTCTTGTAACATAGCCAGAAAGCGGAATTGCCTAAATTCTAATTTAAGTCTACCGGATTCCAAAGCCCGTGTTCTTTATACTAACATCAAGCATCCTGAGATGCAGCACAGACAACAAAAACAAAACTGAAGCCAGCACATTCCAATTTAGACAAAATAGGAACTATATACAGTTAGGAGAGAAAGGTAAAAAATCACTTACTAAAACAAGTCTCAGCCCACTTCATTCTTGCCAAACACAATCTCAACCTCAACTAGAATTCTATCAGCAGCAAAAGTTTTCCTCTTTGGTGCTGCTTTTCAAAAACCCTTTTATATGTGGCAGGTTCCAGGATGACAACAGGCAACCGCTTTCCCTTACACACGACTTCTAACCACAACTCACAGCAGCTGAGGCTGCCAAGACCCTCCATGAATGGGCTAAAGTACTAGGAACTAAACAGGAAAGCAGGAAGCACTCACCCTTGTTTTCCTTGTTGACATTCCCACAGGTTAGGTCTGCCAGCCAGTTTAAAGGAGATGTGCTGGCCGGAGAGGCGGGCTTCACGCTGCTGGCTGGCTTGGATGCTGCTTCCCCACCCACAGCCGCTGGCTCCAACACTGAGGGATTCTGCTGGAGCACCGCACCAAGAGTTGGTTTTTCTCCAGCTAAGGAAGTCTGTATTAAGCATAAAAGGAGGATTTTAATTTTACATAAGCTGAAGAATGACATTTTCCTTTTCTTCCCTTCTCCCCTAACAGCCCACCAGTAAGAGATAAATATCCAAAACAAAACCACCTAATAAATAACCCCGGACATCACCACATCTGCAGTAATCCTGCAATAACAGAGCAGAACAAGGTAGGAGAGATTTTAATTTTTGGCTTCTACGTACTATTAGTGAAAACACAAAACATGTTAACAAATTAAATACAGCTAGCTATTTCCCCCACTACCCCTTCTCCACCCAGCCCACGCTTGTACATAATATCCCTATCATGCCATGTGCCATGTTGCTTTAAAATGACTAGTTTGTGCCTGTTTTCCCTGTGAACTCACCCCAGAATCCAAAATAGCTGGGTTTATTCATTCAAAATGGTTGTCGAATGAATAAATGAGGCAAATAGGAAAGGTAAAGTTGTGATTTTGGAAGGAAACGGGATGCAAAGAAAGGGAAAATGCTCTTTCAATTTAGCTTTAAACTGTGATGAGGAGCTCTTTAAGGAACTCAAATATAAACCGGAGAGAGCACAGCACTTATTATTCTGCTACTTAAAATGCTGCCTTAACAACTCAGCTGGTAAGCTGATACATACATAAGAGAAAAGGGACAAAAAATATTCAAATTCCTGTTGTGATCCAGGCCCTCCCTTTACATGTGATGTAATTCTGTGATGCCCAATCATCGGTATTTTTTATTATTCTTATATTACTAATGAGGAAGCTGAAGTACATATAAATCAGCTCATTTGAGCCAAACTAACACAACTGGAAAGTGGAAGAAAAAGAATTCAAATTCAGTTCTGATCCCAAAATTCACACCCCATGCTGCCTTCGACACCACAGCTTTCTTAAAATGTAAAAAAATCACAATGTGGAATAAACACAATGTGGAATAATGATCACTTGCGCGAGGGAAAGAAAGGGAATGCAGAGGGTAGATGTGACGGTAGGGATGGGAGATGTCACCAGGAAGAGGCATGTAAGAACCAAGGAAACGTACATGTTTTATACTGAGTGACAGGTACATAAACACTCATTTCACCACTGTTTCCTTCAATTCTTCATATACATTATAGGTAAATGTATTTAGTAATTTAAAGCATTTTAAAGCCTACCTGATTAATTTTAATTCTGCAAAACACAGAAGTATTTGAAAACCCATATTAGACAGCCTATTCTAGAAGAGATTTTTGCTTTTTCAAGAAACAAAAATGTAGAAAAAGAGACCACAGATGAAGTCCACAAAAGTCATGTGAAAAGTGAGAATGGAACTGTTACGTGAAGCACATGAATTCTCTTTCCACTAACAGCTGTCCCCATGTTACTTTAATTACACTATAGAAATCCTCGGTTTATTTGTAAAACAGACAACAATCACAAGGGTGGTGAATCTAGCATAAGCAGCAATACCTGTTTTAGATCTTCCTTTGAGGCTGGCTTTGAAAAGAGTTTGAATTGCCTGTTTGAACAGGGACAATTTGCCTTTATTCCCCATTTTGCTCTTACAGAATGAACAATGTCTCCGACATCATAGAGGGCTAAAAAAAAAAAGGGGCAGAGGCAAACATCTGAACAAGGGTTTTAGGTACTTTCACCTTCACATGACAGAGCAGAAGCTGACACTTCTTCCCCAGACTCCTTTTCTCAGTAGCACGTGCTGCCACTCCCTCCTTTCCATCCCTCCAGACCTTCCCCAAGTGCACCACTTTCTTTTCTTCTACAAAACCCACAAGACCTTACTCAAAAAGTATTGGGGGCATTACTTAATACACTCTGGACAATTTACAGTACACTAAAATAAAATGAGCAAGAAATTACACTACACCAAATAAAACCAAACTACCAGCCTTTATGAGTTAAGCAAGACACAGGAAAAGAAAATCACAACATCACATGAAATACCTTTTCCAGGAATGATCTGTGTAGGCATTAAGTTCTCTGGTTCATGTATCTGACTCTTCACACATCTTATCCAGGAGAAAGTCTTGTAGGCAGCACCTACAAAGAATTGATAGCAACTGTTCTTCATGGACTCCAGCACCAAAAGCTTCAGAAATCCATCAACCACAAATCAAGAAAGGTTTAATTTAAGTGTGCAAGGGGCCTGGAGGAGAATCGAGTTAGTTCTCACCCTGTTGGCAATTATTCTTCTTCATCCGGTAGCAATCTACACACACTCCAAACCCACACCGAGGACACACCCAGTGTAGGTTGAAGATGGTGGTGTCGCACACATCACACATTTCTCGAACGCCTTTGACAGCTCTCTTCCAAGCAACCTGTCCTGCAAAAATCAGTAAGTCACTTAGCTTTGGTGAAGAGAAGCTTCTGAAATCAAACATGAAGTGGCAGGGGGAGTTATCATCCCTCCCTGTGACTAGGGTTCCCATTGACTCTGTTCAGCCTTCATACAAAATGCTGCCTCACCCCCATGAAGCTCTCCCAAATTCCCTCAGCATGTCCATTAACTGATATTTGTACTTCCGACTCATAACTTCACACTGTACATATTCCGGCACAGTTTTACCTCCCCCTCTAGGAGAGTAAACTCTATTTGAGCAGAATCCCTGTTCAGGCTGTGCAGCAGTAGTTACAACATGTTGGAGCTCATACACAGGAATCACCCAGCAGTAGTTAACCTTTTAAGTCATAAGTCTCTTCAAGAATCTAAAGGCAACATGGGTCAGGCTCTCTCCAAAGGAAAAAAAATTTACTCAGATACACAAACCCAACAATCAGCACAGAGCATCAGGTTACTCAGAAATGCCCTGAATCCACTCAGACCGCCCACTAAAAACTCCAGAGGGCTTGCCAGTTAGCTCAGTTAGTTAGAGTGCGGTGTTATAATACCAAGGTCAAGGGTTCAGATGCCCATACCAGCCAACTTCCAAAGACAAAACACAAACCCAGTGTGCTTAGGGGTCATGGAGAGAATAGCTCATTAACTCAGGGGGGACACAACAGTCCAAGGTCAGGTCCTTCACCATGTAGAGTCAAAAACTCAGGGCCGGCCCGGTGGCGCACTGCTACAGTGCGCCACTTGGGAGCGCGGCGGCACTCCCGCCGAGGGTTCGGATCCCACATACAGACCGGTTCCCGCTCACTGGCTGAGCGAGGTGTGGGCGCAACACCGAGGGTTGTGATCCCGTTGCCAGTCCCGGTCCGGTACGGGCGCAACACTGAGGGTTGCGATCCGTTGCCGGACACGAAAAAAGACAAAAAGGAAAAAAAAAAAAAAAAAACTCATTTTGCCAGTGCCAGGAGTGATGCAGACACTCAGGACTGACTGACACTAACTAAACATGCAGCAGATTGAGGCATAATCCAGGACTTTCCATTAAGCAGCATTTTCCATTCTAGTGGCCAAGACCTGATAACTGGAGGGAGGGACCTTCCAGGACTGGACAGGCCACCAGACCTCTCCCCTCAGCATAGACAAGTACCAAATCAGGTGACCAAATCAGGTATCAGAAAGCTTCAAGGAATGAGCAAAGGGAGGACATTTTTGTGAGTCACAGAAAAGCCAAATATCTAGAAGACTCCTTTTAGTCAGTCTCTCCTGAAACAACAATACTGCTGCATTCTATTCTTATTCTTTGGAGAACATATCTTTCCTAATCCAGTCTGTACTTAATTCCTCCTTTCTTCAGAATGAACACAACCGAAAGGACCAAACTTCATTTTGCACCACATTAATCCAATTTCTGAGTGAAATTCTGCCATTTCATTCTGATATATTAGCCCAGGACACAATACATAGATTTTTAGGCTTTACAAATGAGATCTTATGAACTTCACCTTGGTCACCTGGATTAGACTGTTTTTATTAGGAAGTATTCTTAGATCTCTTAACCACCTATTCAATGATAATTTGTCACTAAATAGAATAAAAGTACAGTGGTAGAGATCTGCCTCCTAATCTCAGAATCAGAGGGGAACCCCTCTGGATATGGTGGCATCTTTCAGTAACACTCATGGTGAGTTTCTCTCTCCAATCTGACCAGCTTGTCACAGAGAAAAGAAAGAGGAACAGGATAATCAAAAAGGTAACAACAAAAGGTTAATCACATTTAAATCTTCGAGGAGGAGAGAGTTTCTTAATTACACTCTTAAAAGACAACCCCTGTGCCTTTTTCTGTATGAAAAAAATACATTTTCAGATGACTCAACTTTAGCAAAGAAAAAACATCACTTGCTTAAAACAGTGATGCTGCTAATATATTCCAAAGAAGTGTTTCTACACCGCAGTCATTTATGTACCACCACTAGAACACTTGAGAATTTTTCTTTAAACCTACTTTCACTTAAATGTATTTAATAAGGAAATTGTGTATCTCTACTGAAGATGAAAAACTAGTATCACTCGTCCTAAATAGATTACAGGGAAAAAAGTTTAATAAGATTCCTAACTTATATGAGTTTCTACCCCAGCAGAATGGAATAATTCTAAAGCTGCTCTTCCCTTCAAGTATGACTCTGGTTGCCCCAGGACCTCAGGATCCCCACTGCCCCACGTCACTCTGGATTCTTGCTGCTGGGCATGCTCTAGGTTCCTAGTTCCTTAGACTCTGAGATGTAATAGTATCCATACCTATCCAGTAAGTTATTTTTGTGCATATGCTAGCTTCAGTTAGTTTTGGTAGCTACAACCAAAATTGTTAATTAAGACTGGTATGAATGCTTGTATTCAAACATATTTGGTTATCTAAAGCCTGAAAAGATACACACCAGAGGAATGGAAAGGCTTCACTTTTAACTTGCAGCCATTTGGGAAAGATAAAATGACGGAAGAAAACACGAGACTTACAAGACAAATGCCCCATGGTACTTCTGGCTGGATATCTCATTTCTACTGAGGCTCAAAGATAACAAGAGGTGTGCTGTCCTCCCAGACATCCTACCTTGAGATGTCACAAAGGAGGTCTAACTCTAATGTGTCTCCAAAATGGTTCCTGTGGTTTACTGAGCTGCCAGATCAGTGTAGGAGTGCTCCCAAAGAATTAAGGACATAGGCACACACCAAGCCAGAACTTTCAAGTATTCCCTTCAAACCTGAGTCTAACAGAATCATTTCATTTGAGCTTGTTCCCATTCTCATGCCAAGAACGCAGACCTGCTGACTCTGATTCAGTAGGTCTAGGGTACAGTCTGTCCATTCTTACTTTTTTGGAATGTGCTCTTGATAAGACCCTTTGTATTGGTGTATGGGGGTGGGGGGGGGAACCTTTGACTTAAAATATACCAATCTGAGGTCTTATCATGAACTGCTAGTGAGGCTATACAAATTCTACCACCACCTCACCTTCACCTTTCCTAACAAAAAAAGAGTTCCATTCCTTTGATAATTTTCCCAAAATAATTTCCCATGGACAGGTGGCTGACTGATGAAACCTGTTACAAAAGAAAAAATGCAACTTCATTATACCAAAGTCATCTAAACTTCTGGATGAAAATGAAGCCCATGCAACTGGGACTTAGATGTCACTTAGGAACAAAAATCAAGTTGGACTCAAAACTCCTACCCCCTAAGAGATGCTCTTACTGTGTGGCTCAATAGTTGACATAGCTTCCTTTTCAGAAATCACCATTTGACAGAAGTGGTCTCCAATGTTGGCCAGGATATACTTTGCTGTGTCCAAATCAGTCCCCACGACGTTTCTGGTTAAAGGTAACCACAAGCTAATTGCTTCACTGTCATACTTGTTTGGTGTTAAGAAGCCTTCCACCCGCAACACACCATGTTTGTTGAACTGTAACCTAGGCAAAGCAGGAAAAAAAAGTGTATAAATATGTATACACACACACACAAAATTGATTTCCATCTTGTAATTCTTATTTCCATACTATAAAGTGCTACTTAAATCAACAAAGTCCTTCCCAGTTTTCTGTAGGAAAAAACAGGATGAAATTAAAAGTTAACACTCCTGTTTATGACCAGAACTGGTTGAATCTGAAACTAGATATAATTTGCTTTCTTAGAAATCCAGATATCTAAAGTTCTTCTATACCCGAAACAACACTGTTTATTTATAAGGTAACAAAACAGAAAATAGGGCTGCCCTTTTCTTCACTCAGTATAGAAGAATTTAAAGAAAATGAATTTAAGATTTTAAAAAATATATGCCACTTCCTTGCTGGCAAAGGTACAGAGACAGGCATGCTCAAACCTTGCCAATGGGCACGGATGCAGGTGCAACCTTCCTGGAGGGCAATTTGGCAGAACACATGTTATCAAAGCCTAAAACACACACATACCTTCTGACTCAGTAATGCCACTTCTAGTAATCCTTCCAAAGTAAATAATCAGAGATGTGGACAAGGAGATGATCATTTCTGCATTATTTCTAGTGGCAAAAAATACTAAATAATCTTAATACCAACAAGGGAATTGGTTAAATAAATTAGCAAACACTACTCTAATGAATTCTTACACAGAAACTCAAAAGTATTTGCAGAAAAAGGTCAACGGGATCAAGAGGTTCTCACTATGTTTTGGGAAAGTAAGATTCAAACAGTATATGCAGCATACCAACAAGGTAGGCCTAAATATATTTAAATATATTTTATGACTATACAAACACTAAAAATGCAGTGAAAAGTTCACAGTAGTTGTTTGTAGTAGTTTCTCAGAACCTTCAGCATTTTTCTATGATGGTTACTTTTAGAAATAGAAGTTTGTATTTTTAAGCTTATTTGCTTTAAAAAAAATTGAAAAGGAAAATAAAAAGGAAATGATATGCAATGATATGTAGATTCCCAAACCCACAGATTAAAATATAATCTCTACATTTTTGGTTCTAGATTTACTATTGATAGAAGAGGGAAAAAAATATGCTATAGGGTCCAGATCATCTGAGCTTTTCCCAAAATGCCTTACCTCCTGAAGTGAAAGAAGCGACAAAACACAGGCGAGTCCTTCTGTTGCTCTTTATCCTTGCGGAGACTGTCCAAGCGACACTCCCGGCACTTGGGCAGTTGTGCGACAATGTTCACACAGGAATCATCCTGTACAAAGGCCTCACCACTCTGCTGCAGCTTCCTGAGTTTAGCTGGGTCTGTCAAAACAGACTTCCGGGATGGGGCTAGGAAAACAGAAGATTAAGGAAAAAGGACCTCAAATTTTTGAACATCACATCAATATCTAACTGAATTCTACTCGAAAGGCCAATTTTCCCAAAGAGAGAACTCCTCTTCTCCATTCCTGGTTCAACTGTAATTTCTAAATATGGCTAAACAGAAGACAACTATCTGAACAACTGGGAAAGTTTATAAAACAATTCTCATTTTGTGAATCCAACTGGCAACTTAAAACCCCAAATCAAACAGCCAAACTCACAATTCCGAGTTAGTGTATACTTCTATTCACAACCCTAGGTAAAATAAATGTTTTAGGAGTACTTGTGCAAATCAGTTACTTAACCCAAATTCATTATAACATCAGCAATGCAGAGACAGGTTCATCTCAACAGAGGCCCGACTTCATGGTTCTGTCACTTCCATATTCAAAAAACACCAGTTTAAGGTGTATTTTCTAAATTCTCTGCAAAAGCTAACCCTTCTAAATATACTAAAAACCAAACAGCTTTCCTGCACAGTCCCTTGGTCTATGAAGTAAGAACTATCTTCTAAATGCCTCCAAGAGATGTCACTATTTCTTGATATGTCTTCAACTTCCTTCATTTATTTGCCCTACTCAGGATTACGAGCATTGGCTAAAAACAGGATTACGCTTCTATGTAAATGCAGGTTTTAAGTTTTAACTTGTAATGGGCATGAGAACTTGGAAGGAAATGTTAACATGGTTTCTGAAGAAAAAGAGAGAAAAAGAAGGGATGTAACAGGCAAGAGCAATCACTGTGTCAGCCTAAATAACACAGAAAGGAATCCATTTATAAGTCAAGAACCTTAAGGAATATTTCTTAGAAAACAGACAGAAAAGACCTTTTCTCAGGGTCCAAGGGAGATGAGAAGAGGGAAGTAGGTTCTTAGGCAAACAAACAAAAACAAACCAAAAAAACAACTTCTGGGGAACCAGTTGAGAGATGGGTGGGAGAGGCCAGTGTTGGAAGAAAAAAAAAAAATTGGAAGAGAGATCCCAAACCAAAGAAGGTTTTAAATAAAATAAACATCTTTAATAATTACCTTAGAGGTGATCTAATCTTACCTCTCTTTTAAAGCAGGACTAGAGCACACTGTAAAATGCTAAACGATGCTGTCAATCCTTGATCCCTTAAACATTCTTATTCAGTTATAGTGAAAGAGAAGGTGAAGTAAGAAAGGAGAGAAAATAAAGAGATTAGTAGTTCAAGGATGGAATTTTAATTACTCAGATATTGAAAGACATCATCCTTTGAGTTGGACCAAGTTTCCACGGATTACTAGCACAGAGTCCAAAGATTACATTATCTGTTCTGCCCTGGCTTAAAAGAGGAAATATCTAGAAACAAGCAAATTGAACTGTTTAAATCTAACTCTTTGGTGAGGACAGCAATAGTTGATCCCATCAGTGATTCTCTCAATTCAGAGCAGAGCCAGAAGAAGAGGCAATGCCTGCTTCTAGGGAGCCACACATCTATCTAAAACAGAAAAAAGGCAGCTGTTCCAATCCAGTTTGCTTTTGTTTTCTAGCCACCAAGTGGAGCAAGGGAGCAGAACAGCTTTCCATCAAATCTTTCTGTACCCACAAGCTAGACACAGCTCAGAGATCCTGGTACGCTTCTGATCACTCTCTCACTCCTCAGCCAAAAGTCACAGTCAATAGCAGGATGTGCTAGTCCAGGATATGACTACGTTTTTCATTTCTTTTAAAAATCATGTTAGATGGGGAATAACTGCACAACATACGGTAACATATAATCCAGACAAAGCTAGATTCCTAAACTGTGTACCTATCATGTGCTTACCAAACTAGAATCTTTACTGTTTCTTCACATAATATTAAAATAACTTGCTTCAAAAACTGGCTGAGTTTGGGGGCTGTTGACTCAAAAAGAACAAAGAAATAGAAAAAGGATATGGTTATGAATATTCACTTTCTTTTGCAAGTTACATAACTCCTGAGCAACAGTATAATCATATGCAATTAATTTTATGCAAACTAACAGCCATATTAACTTAAGCCTCAAGAATGATGAAGCCGGGCCGGCCCGGTGGCGCACTGGATAAGTGCACCGCTTGGGAAGCGTGGCGGCGCTCCCGCCTGAGGGTTCGGATCCCACATACAGACCGGTTCCCGCTTACTGGCTGAGTGAGGCGCAGGAGCAACGCCGAGGGTTGCGGTCCCGTTGCCGGTCCCCGGTCCGGTACGGGGGCAACACTGAGGGTTGCGATCCGTTGCCGGACAAGGAAAAAGACAAAAGACAAAAAAA
>NW_007727806.1:144650-188900 GCF_000696425.1 Galeopterus variegatus | reverse complement strand
AAAAAAAAAAAAAAAAAAAAAAAAAAAAAAAAAAAAAGAATGATGAAGCTGGGTTAGAAGTACCACCAGGCAAAGGAAGTTCCCTTTCTATTCCTCCAACTCTGTACTAAAAAGACCTGCAAGTCAAATCCATTCATTTTTGCCCTCTAGTTGCACAGAGGCCTAACGTAAAGAGCTAGAGTGGATATATTCATTTTTTACTGAGCCAAATGAGAAGCTTCTTTAAAAAGCTTTTTTTTTAAGTTAACAAAATCCATACTAATTTTCCCACATAGCTGCAATTTTCAAAAGGTACCTTTTAATTGTAATAGCTCTGAACCTTTTGACATACTGATGCCATTTCATTCTTCTAATTCTAATAACAGAGCTTCAGATAACTGCCATCATTGGAATGCACCCTCAAACTTAATATAAGTAGTATGAAGTGCAGTGTACCATTTTTCCCGTAAGAGTATTTAGTTTTAAATTGTGGGTGCAGCAGGCCCTCCACATAAGCCAAGAGACTCTGCCTGGTGTTTCAGCACTGTCCTTAACATCTTTAACCAAGTCACTTTTCCAAAGGTGATGATGCAATTCTGTATCTTTTTAATTTCAGATCTGAGATACCTGTGTGAGCATAAAACATAACCTCCTTCACTCCAACCTGGATGTTACAGAAAGGGCAGTGATAGGCTGAAGATAATCAGCTGATCCCTTTAGATTCTGCTTCAAAAATATTTTCATACAACCAAAAATTGGGAAACACCCACTTAACAGGAACTAGTTAAAAGTTATACAGTAAACACATATACAGGTTAAGCATCCCTAATCTGAAAATCCAAAATCCTTCAAAATTCAAAACTTTTTGAGCACAGACATGTCACCACAAACAGAAAATTCCATACCTGACATATTATTTTTTCACTGTACTAATGGTGTGTCTTTTACTGTTAAGTACTCATGTGCAAATAAGTATAAGAAAATGATTACTTATCAGCAGCATATAAATTCGGAGTCAGGAATGACAGTGATGCCAAACAATCACAGACTGTCCACGTGGGTGGCTGCTCTCTAGTGACACCTTTGCTTTCTGATGGTTCAATGTACCATCAAACCTTTTTTGTGCATCAAACTTTGTTTCATGCACAAAACTATTAAAAAATACTGTATACTACTACTTTCGGGTATGTGTATGAAGTGTATATGAAACATAAATGAATTTTGTGTTTAGACATGGGTCCCATCTTGAAGATATCTCATTATATATATGCAAATATTCCAAAAACTGAAAAAAATCTGAAATCCAAAACACTTCTGGTTCTGAGCATCTGTAATGGAATCCTTGCAGCTTTAAAATGTTGATAGATACCTACACTAATTCACAGGGTAAAATCATTGGCATGAACCCATTTGTGTAATGCAGCTTATCTGTATTTTTATATACATGGAACCAAGTACACTAAAATATTAACAGTAATAATTTCAGAGATTTGGGGATTATACTTCCGTCTTTAAACATTTCTACAAAAGATCATTACATAAACTTTTTCTACAAAGTCATTTTCATATATTTTCTCATAGGGTAAGAAACATATACATACAAGGGGTCTTCAAAAAGTTCATGGAAAGACTCATATTATCTTCTAATTCCATTTTTCCATGAACCTTTTCATGCACCCACAAATAAATCTACCGTTTCTATCTTCAACCAATAAAGATATTTAAAAACACTCACCATTCTGGATTTTATTGTTGCTTCTTGTACAACAGCTTTCAGTATCAACTTTTACTGAAGATTCCCTTAAATTCTGTGACTGGCAACCTAAAGTCGAAGGTTCTACCTTTTTTTCTGCACAACTATTAAAGCTATCACTACTGACACCTGCCTTCACTTCTGGCTTATTTGAAAGGACATCAGATGTGGAAGGTGCATGTTCTAGGTGCTTTTGCAGTTCACCAGTACTGGCAATTTCCAACTCTGCCTTAGAAGAAGCCTGTGTAGATAAGCAGTCCTTAAGAGGGCCAGTCAATGGTTGTGAAACAGATTCCAATTTATTTTCCTGATCAGTGTTTGTCTTAGCCTGGATACAGCTACCTTTTGGCTCATTCAGAATTTTCAAGTCTCCAGTTCCAATCTGCGAGGACTTTGAAGAAAGCAACCCTGCTTTACAGACAACATCTGGTTTTGTTCTCAGTATTTCAGGCTTTGAATTTAGACAGGAAGAAAGTTCTTCTGGTAAACTCTGCTTATGACATCTGAAAAAGATAATATGGAAAACTAGAGTCCAGGCCTCTTTTATTTCTCCCTTACCTTCCTAAATCAAGTGGGTGGTTCCCCCCAAAACAACCAGTATGAAAGGGAAAAGAAAACTGCATATACTAGATAGTTTAGGGTAGGTTTCTGTGAAATTAACAGTAATCAAACAAGGGCTGGCCAGTTAGCTCAATTGGTAGAGCATGGTGCTGATAACAACAAGGTCAGGGGTTTGGATCTCCGCACTGGCCAGCTGCCAAAAAAAAAAAGTGATCAGTCAATGGCTCTGCAAATATACCTTAAACGTTCAGAAAAATACAACCCTGAATTCTATCTGCATGTTCTTACAATTCTTTAACTACTTCAGTTTGTTCTACTACTTACAGCACAATGAACCTTACCCCTCAGATTTCCCTCAAAACAAATATATGGAACCAAAAAATGTACTCAGCAGATAAGAAGCTCAACAGTTTTCAAGTGTTAAAACTAACTCTGTGCAGTGCCGATTCTGAGAGTTTCTTTTCTTTTTTTTTTAATTTCAGAGAAACCTCTGCCAAACTCTCCTTTCTTATATGATGAAGATAATGTTTGGATTTGAAAGATAAAACTAGAATTCTTGCTGCTTGCCAAAAGACTTGGAAATTTTATCTCATAGTAGGTGAATATGTCAAGACAAAAATTTTTAAATATGCATATATATTATAAATGTTAGAAATCCCCTCAAAGATATTCAGATAAAATGTAAATTAAAAACTAACAAACCACCAGCAGCACAAAACCTTACTCTGCTAAGAATATGTAACTACCCTTAACAGTGAATAATTTCACAGTGATCAGAACCCAAAACAAATAAAATAGCTGATTGATTACTTGCTTGTTCGCAGAACAATTCAGGATTTTCCCCTCACATCTCACTAGGGATATCCCTGAAGAACTTTTGTTTCTCTGAAATTCATCTTACAGTTCTTTCCCCAGCAAAACACAAGGTCCTTTTTTTCTATTATACTTCTTTTTTCCATACTCTGACAAAGGATTTCATCCTGGAGAAGAATTTCTCAGAAATCTTTGCTTGGGTATCACTGAACTTCCTACTATTCCCTCTCCCCATTTTGAAGACTACTCTGCCTTCTGACTGCTATATGGCCATCCTCCACGCTCCATCCCAGGCCACCCACTTTTCTCCCAGTGAACCACTGTGCTCAGCCACTCTCCCACCTTTCCTGCAGCAGTTTCCCAAATCTACTTTTCTACACCAGTCTCTCTGACCTTAAGTCTTTATCAACTGCCTATATAGGCCACCACCCCTTGCCAACAGAGATCCTTCCCTTAAAACCCCGTTCTCTATTAACCTTGTATCCACTTTAAACCTCTGGTTAACTTCACATTTTTTATTCATTTCTTCACCTATAAATTAGTAACAATATCACCTACAGCTATTACTTCCCTCATTTCTATTATTCTTAGAATCTTCTCTACCACCAAATTTCTCATCTATAATTGGGGTCAATTCATGGCTAGGCTTATGAGAATCCCGCACTGTGACCATGTTTCCCTCTTCTCCACACTCCCATTGACCTCAGTCTCCCATATACAAGAAATTCGTTCCTTTTTCCTTGAAAGCAGACACCAACTCTACAAATGTCTGTAGTATTTCAACTGATCATTCTCACTATATCATCAAGTCAAGAAAGCTTATCTTTTCTCACACCCCCTTTACTTCTATACTGTTTTCTATGTTGTTCTGGGTGCCTTCTACACTTTCCACCTCTGAAGACAGCTCATCAATCTTTCCTTTTGGAAAATTCCAATGAAAAATCTCTGTGGACAACCTAAGTTAGAAAGAATGAACCATGACTAAAATAATTTTTTTTTAATCAAGATGACTAAATATCTTCAACAAATCACTACTTACCCTTGAGGAATTTTTGCTCCAAGGTTAGGTGGAGAGTTGGCAGCTTGGGGAGTACTTTGTTGTCTTGGGTCCTTACTAGGTGGAGTTGCTGCAGTACAGCCAAGAAGTATCTCCTTAAAAACTGTTGTGGGAACAGACTGTACAGGACACATATTGGGAGAAGCCTAAAAGATACCAAACCAACAGATATTAAAAGGAAAGTCCCTACTTGGGAAATTACAAAGTTCTAGCAAAATTCAAGATTTTTGCTTGTTTTAACACTAAACAAGCACAATACCATTGCCAGATAAAAAGAACAGGACAGTAAAAAAAAGTGATAAATCACAAAATTAAGGACTCATCTGAAGGCCGTAAATAAATCACTCCAACTTTTTACAAACTTAAGTCTTTTTATAAAAGATCACAAGCTGATCTTTTTCAGATTTCTGAATCATTATGCCAGAAAACACAGACATGTGGCAGTTACTTTAATAATGCAATGCTTAGGTTGTGAGCTTTTAAATGATTAGTCTCAAATGGTGGCAGCTTCACATGCATTCATTTTGATATGACTTGAGTGCCCACCACGCACTTACTGCGTAGATTGGCAGGAGACCAGACCACATAGGACTCTTGTAGGGAGTGAGGCCTACTGGGTACCAAGATAAGCCTTTGCAATGCAATAAAGGTTGAGGACATGGTTCTTGCTCTTATGTGGCTCATCAAGTCACAAAGGTCATCCCAAGCTGCAAAAAATATCAAGTCATGACAGGCCTGTGGGACAAAGTTGGGACATGCATCTCTCTTCCCTTTACATGTAATTTTATCTTCAGAAAAATAGAAATATCAGATCCACTTCTTGCCAGTTTATTCTATCCACAAAAATAAACTTCCCACCATGAAAAAAGAAGTAAAAGAGAAACCCAACTCAAGACACCTAAACGGAATATGGCTGAACCAGGTGAAATCAATTCGCCCATCTTCTACAGCCTCTTCACATGTGCTTAAACTTTCAGTCATCTACACCTTTCTCAGTCATCTCTTTCTCATCACAATCACCTTTATATTTACCTTAACACCAAACCTAGCCTTCAAGAATCTTCAAAGTTTCTCCAGCTTCTAGTAATTAGCTTCCAAAATTTGAGGTGGAACTTCCCTTAGTAAGTTTTTAAAACCTTACAAATCTGAACGTATTTATATGTAATCTGCTTATGTTTTCTAGAAAGTATATATTTGTTGTTTTGGGCCAGGGGCTTTGGCTATTCTAAGGATACCCTTCGGAGAGTCAACTTTACCTCTCTGGGCCTCAATTTCCTAACCCTTTAAATGAGGAAATTAGTTTATTCCTAAAGTAATTCCTAAAATATTCCTTGTCCTATAATATTTTACAATTCTCTCATAATCACCTATTGAAAAGGTTAGTCTCCCAAAGTTTAATTGCCAAATCACTTCAAAATGCTTATTCAAGGCTCACTTTTACCAAGCATCTTTCCTTATATTTATCACCTTCCTTATTTTGAGTATGTTTAGAATTGAGGCACTTTTCCTTAAATTAGTCTCCTAAGAGCAACATACTTAAGAAAATTTTCTTATTTTTGGCAGCTGGCTGGTATGGGGATCCACACCCTTGATGTTTATTTAGGAAATTTAGATTGCAAATCTATGCATAATTTTTTAGTCTATACAATATCCAACAAGCTACTCAAGTCAAAAAACCCTCCATCTCTCTCATTTCCCATATCCAATCAATCAACCAATAAATTCTGTCTCTATTTCCAAAGTATTTAGTGAATCTATCCATTTTTTCCCATGCCACCACCACCACTGTCTTCCCCCTAGACTAAATGTCTCCTAACTGGCATGACTTTCTTGCATTCTTGCCAGATCTGCTGCTGCCTACCTGAAATTTATTCTACCACAGAGCAATCTTTATAAAATATAAACCAAATAAGATCATGGCACCCACTGCCTACAAGAGTCCCATGTAGTCTACTACACTGCCAGCCCCCCCTCCACTCATCTCATTCCACTCTCCGCAGTGGCCCCCAGTACTCCAATTACATTGGCTTCCTTTCTGGTCTTCAAACATTCTAAGCCCCTTCTTGCCTGGGCCTTTGTTCTTGCTATTCCCTCTGCCTACACAGTTCTCAGTGGCTGGCTGGTTCCATCCCTTCACCCTCGTCAAATGTCACCTCTTTAGAATCTTTGATCACTCGTTCCAAAGTAGTGTCCCATAAGCCACCCCTGACTCTATCATATTCCTATGTTACATCTTTCACAGCATTTATCACACTAATAAAGTACCTTTTACTTATTTATTGTCAGTCTCCTCACAATGGAACATACACTCCTCACGGGCAGAGGCCCTGCTCTTGTATCCACTGTTATATCTCATAAAGCCAAATACACAGCAGATGCTCAATAAATAAGTCTGGCGGAATGAACCTATGAATGAATGAATGAATGCTGCTAGCACTTAATATGTTAAAATAGCTTTAAATAAGTCATGAGTTACCTGAAGAGACAAGCAGTAATGCTCACCACTGTAGATCAGTGTCTAGCACAAATTAAATATTTAATAAATATTTGTTGGAAGGAGGGATGGAGAGCTAGAGGTAAGGAAGGAAGGAGGAATCTGTCGTTTATGCAATGGAGATTCACCACACCAAGAAAAGGGTTTGGACAGGAGCAGCAACAATAGCACCATGATTAAGAGTACTGGATTTTGGTGTGAGACCTTGGTTTGAATTCAGTCTCCGACACTTCCGAGCACACTTTTTATAGGGCTGTACATTACCATAGTGCCTGGCACACAGTAAAGTCAATTTTAGAGATCAGCTGTCTTATAAAGCAGAAAAATATTGTAAAGATTTTTTCTGTTCTAGGTAAGAAAAGGGGAGGGGGGATAGGGAGTTATTGGGTAAGGAACACAAAAAGTAATTACGATTTGTAATGATGAACATGCTAATAATATTGACTTGATCATCACATAGAACACAAAAAGTAATTACGATTTGTAATGATGAACATGCTAATAATATTGACTTGATCATCACATACTGTACACAAATACTGATAGTCAACTCTAGACCCCATAAATATGTAGAAATAAAAGTAATTTAAAAAATGTTTTGTCTCTGTTCTGTCACCATGTGTTAGAATTAGCATAACTTAGGATGCTTTTCCTTTAAGAAACTGAGTATATCCCTCTACAACTTTCCTAAGGTTTAACTCAACAGAGATAGGACTCCAGTTCCCAAACCCGTCTTCATGTGCACATCTCTGCACCGGCCTCTGACTCAACAAAGCGTCAAAGTTTCTTCTTACCTGAAGAGTTTTCCCTGAAGGTCTTCTATACCAGTCATGGCAATAGTTCCTCCCTGCCAGCAGACGGAGATAATATAATTGAGTGTATGATAGTATTCTAAAAAGGACACTGCTGGCTCACACTCCTCAGCAGACTCTTTCCCAATTAACCAAGCAACATCGTAACTCTGAGGAATAGTCTGCTCGGCAGAGAAGACCTTCAAGGAGCCAGATATCACTGGCAAACAGGTTCATCTTAATCAAAAGTATTCATCCAGGCAGTCAAGAGTCTAGCCTACCTAATCTCAAACTCCTGTCCTCCATAGACCACCCTAAAAGTAAACTCTGTGCCTGTCCCACAGCTCTGGGAAGTGCAGACACAACGAGCATCATTCCAAGTGTACTATAGTACTCACCTTTCACTCACACATTTAAATGAACCCCCTTTCCCCACAGCTTCCTTTACCTCTCCAGCCCTCTTGAAATCTTGCCTAATTATAAGAATCACCCAGGATGAAAAAGAAATATGGAAAAATACTCACAATATACTGTAAGGGAATCAAAGAGTCTGCAAAAAAATATGATTTTTAGTTTAAAAAACAAAACCAAAAAAAAAAAAAAATAGGTCTCCATGATATTCAGAAAAAAAGAGAGACAGGAGGAAAGTATTCCATTGTCTCTGAGAAGTATGACTACAATGTTTCTTTAACATACTTTCTAGGTTAACCAAAAATTTTTAAATGAGAATAACTTTAATAATCAAAAAAAGACTTTCTGAAACTTCTAATACCCAGTAAAAAATCTAGCACCTCCAACTTCCTTTCAAATGAGAAACGAGAAAATGACTGCTGTAAAGCTTAAGAGATGAAAACAGACACCTTTTTAGTTTTGTTTTGTTTTTTTCTTTGAAAACAGACATTTTTAAAATATCAAATTTAGTTTCTCATTTTAGATGCAGAAGTAAAGGAACTTATCACGAGGCAAAAGTTCAGGCTTATTTTTTTAATAGTTTCTATTGTGCCCAACAATCATTTCAATAGCACACAAATTTACTGACCAACAGAGGGTGTGATCAACATGCTGAGAAAGATAAAAAAAAAAAAAAAGTCATGTTCCCCACACTGTAAGGGTATTTAAGTCAGACAGAGAGGATCACATCATATATGTATATATTATCACATTTTACAGGCACCTCCTTGAAATTTATGAATTTACTTGCTCAATCACCTTTCCCATCACTGATAAACTTGACACTTTGAAGAATTGGCACCTTCCCCCACAGGAGGTCCCCACTGACCTCAGTTCTGCCCGCATCCCAAGTTGATTCCTCCAGTGTCCAACAGCATACACCATTCCTATTCCCTGTTCCCCTTTCCAACACAATATCTTGCAGCTCTAACACGCAACCAACTTCTCCAAACTGGCCTTTACTATCTCAATCCTAGATTGCTAACAATTTCTCCAGTGTCAGAACCTGACAGGTTACTGTTTACCCTGCCTCTCTCTCAGCTTCTACTCCTGTGGGTTACTTGACAATATCCTCTCAGAGCTTAACTCTCAGATGCAATAATCATAACTTGCTTGACATCCTCTTTACACTCCTTACTACATTGCTTCTCCAGTACCTTACTATTCCTTCCCTTCTTCTCCAGCTCAACCCCTTTCTATACTGAGAGACTAATACAATATCTTAAATGATTGCATGACCATGTCACTTGAGTTTTCTAAGCTAGAACTGTCATGCTCTACAAAGCAGACATTTCATTTGTTTACTTACTTCATTAAGTAGATCCCCCCACTTCCTCAGTCCTAACACCTAGTCTTCCACCATATCCAATTAATGCTGCTCCTAAATAGCCCTCCACCTCCTCGGTTACTGCCTCATTTCAGGTCTGCTTATGGTGAACAATCCTACTAACCTAACCAGTCCCTTCCTTCTTTTTCACCTTCTTCCCTCATTCATAAAGCTCAAGTCAATCTCCTGAACTTAAAACCCCTTAACACCACAACACCCCCCCACCCCAATCCACAAGATAAAACCCAAACTTCCTTTCCACCTCTGACCCTGCCCCTCCCTCTCTTCCCATGCCTCCTACGCTCCAGGCACAATGAAATGCTTGCCCTTCAGCAAATGAGACATGTTCTGTCATTCTGACAGCTTCTGCCCAGGCTGCTACCTGATGCACCTGTATAGCTCCTGCTTAGAGCACTCCCTTGGAGCCTGTGGGAGCCCTTTGCGGTCAGGGACTCCAAATACTTCTCAGTGTCCATGACCAAGTATCCAGTACATACCGAGTTATCAGTATTTCTGGTTTCTTGGGTGGATATATTAGAAATTAACCTGTAAACTTTAAGGCAAAATGAAAGGCAGTAATAACTAATATTCCTCTTCATTCTTTGCTGAACAACCTGAGCCACCACCCGAGGTTAAGCCTATACCCTTGGAAAGAATACAGAGGTTTTAGACACCTTGGTTTACAAAGCTTTTGGTGATGTATCAAAGTTCCTGTTGCCTGCACATAAGCAGAAGACTTGGAAAGCCAATCAACCATCCTACCACAGTGCATGCTTTGGTTCTAGTCAATACCGTAGTCTTGTATGCCTTTGATTCAGAACCCTAGATTCATTCATTGATCCTGGCCCACTCCCCATGATGTTTTCCCTTGCCTTGCTCTCCCAGACCTCAAGGTTCCCTCTCAAATGCTGCCAACAATCTTAACAATATCAGCTTGGCCAATTTTAAAATTCTAAACTCCAGCCTCAACCAGAACATCATAAAGGTGTTTTTGATCATTATAATAATACAGGAAACTATCCATGTAACACAAGTACATCTGGATACCTAAGTCATGAAAGTTATTTGTACTATAATCAGTCCTAATGATTAAACTTACCTAAAAACGAAACAGTCTTAAGTTTCTTGGTCCAAATTATAACTATTTCAGAACAGAATTAAATCTGGTACCTGAACCCAGAGTGGCATTCATAGAAGCCTACGCTTTTCTGGGCAGAAGTTAGTAATGGCAAACCCACCACCTCCTTTGAAAAACAAGTATGTTTTGTTTTCCCAATTATAATCGACCAATCGAACTTCCTTATTATCGAGGAGGCAAAGGTCCTACATTTCAATACTCAATCTACTCAGAATTCTAAGGTTACTCCCATCTTCTCCTGCCAAGCATTCTGCCAATTTGACACATACAACTCAATCTACCTTCAAAAACACCTCCATATTGTGAAATTGTCAAGTCTATTGAGAATTTCCAACAGATAGCAAAAATAAATTTTTTTAACATAAAAAATAGTGAACCAGAAACTTATATTATCTCCATCTGCTTGAGTGTAGAAATTACGGCCAAGATCTGGAACTAGCCAAGAATAGCAGACAAGACAGCTATATAACTCCCAAGAAAATCAGCCATGCAATGTCAGGATTAAGGAAAGCTTTATCCGAGTGGCAAAAATAAATCAAAGTTACCTCAGAGCAAGATTTTGCTTGTTTGGCAACCAGGCTTCCATTATTCTCAGAAGACTTGCGTTTTATACCTCCAATTCTTGTAGAATTGCCTAAAATATTTAAAAATAGGTAAGTTGGCTTTCCTGTTTTTTGTAATGTGAAGAGAAAGAGGGGAAGGAAGAAAAAGAAGATTTTAATCAAACAATGTATCTTACCACATGTCACAAAGTTATCATGTACAACTTCAACATGAATCAGTGATGGATCGACAATTTTCAGTGCTGGAATCTTAAAAATAAACAAAGATAATGGGAAATTAAAAACACTGGAACATACTGAAAATCAGCTCCATTAATATAACATCAGGGCTTCTTCCAAATAATTCTTTTTAATTGTGATTATTTTTATTTTGGCTCTAATATTGTATTATAAAATAATAAAGCTGTTTAGCTGCTAGAAGATCATAAATCCTCTGTATAGTTATCTTGCCCTGTCAAGTTATCTTACATGCACTTATCATTTTCTTTACCTCCTCACAGTTGACTTGAAGAGTTTTTGATGTTGGGTTTCCATTTACAACGGTTGCTGAAAACCACTGAGTAGATGGGTCCAAGCTATAAATTTTTACTTCTGAACCAACTAAGTTTTTGTCACCTTAAAAAAAAAAAAAAAAAAAGCTCTTAGAACAATTTGCATTATCTCCCAATAGCATCATCATCCAGGGCAATCTTTTCCTAAGTCTTTTTAAAAAATGCAGTAGATAAAAGTAAACAGTAAAAAATTGCTATAAACATAAGATGACAGACATTTCAGCAAAGCTAGGAGAAAATTAAAACTTTTTATTTTAAAGCTCCAATTTCCTACGGGATTTACCTTAGACTGGCAATATATTTACTATGCTATATCAGACCAAGTAGTATCAAACAATTCATTAAGATCTAACTCATTGTCCTGGGTAGATTTTTAGAGGAACCAAATTCAGGAACCCCAGCAGAACTGCTAAGTCTGATTAAAAAAAACTTATGATTGTGAAACTGACCAAAAAACTTAATAACAGTAACTGGGAAGGTAAGGATTATCAAACTAATGCCTTATCAACTTTATAAGACTGAAATTCCAAACATATCAAATTCCATGTCAAATACAGCTGAGCTTTTCTAATATCTACTTTACTTTTACAGTTTCACATAATCCTGAACTTTCTAAATTTCAGAGGCTTTAGAATATATTAAGTCCATTTGTCATCTAGTTGCATGGGGAAAGCAACAACGAAAAAAATTATTTTTAATTTTTAAATTTCATAATTACTTAAAAAGTTTTTTTTAGAAAAAAATAAGAATTTTCAATGTGAGAATGAGTAAGAAGGGCTAAACCTAGCTTGTTACCTTCTAATCCTAGTTAATCATTGGTCAACTCATGTACTGCCACCAACAGATAAATAACCCACATACCTTGTAAAAGATGGCTTTCATCTAAATGTTTCACAATCAAAGCTTGAAATTCTTTGCTGACGTTCTGATTATCCATAAGAGAAAGTCGAAGAAGGTTTACATCCTAAATCACAAAGTATCATTACATTTTAAAGTCAGAAATAAGAACAGTTGTTTAAATTTTATTGGATACTTCAATTGGTTCAATTAGATGAGTTAAAGTAGCATCAACTAGCTAGTTGATTGCACCAATCATTGCAACTCTAGTGAACTGGACAGGCCAAAAAGTCAGAAACCATCAAATAATGCAGACTGAAGTCTCATCCCAAGCCAGGAGCATGAGAAATGCTGGCTCAAAACATAATTTTAAACATGACATAACTTTGGCTATGGGGAAATAATAGGCAAACAAACTAAGCTGGTCAATCCAAGCAAAAAACACTCTGTATCCCCAACACTGGAAATGGGGAAATCACAGATCCAAACCTAGAGGGCAAAAGACATCCAGATGAGATACATAGAGATGACATACATTGTCAATTCATGAAATTGATGTTTTTAACTAACAACTCATTGCACAGATTCATTTAACCTAACTAGTATTCCAGATGCATTCTTCTTTACAAAAGGTAAGAGAGGTGGAAGAGATAAACAGAAAATCTGAATGAATAGCCTAGGGCCTCAGAGTAAGCCAATTCTGAAACATTCAATTAGTAGCAGCTCCACTCTTGGCACTATTCCATAGTCTTCTGGCTTTGTATGCACACCCAGTTATGATAAATGTATATAGAAACTGTCAATAATAATAACCTGCCAAACCCAAATTCTACCAGGGCAAAGAAACAGTGCTAAATACAGAAGCCCTTCTGATATCAAGCCTTCATGCTTTTCTTCCACTGCAAATGGATACATACTGGCCAAGAATGGTTCACCCATCTCTCTCACTGGGAAGGATAACTAGTCTCTTAGACAGAGGAGCCATTTTGGAAAAATGCATTTATCTGGCCAAATAACATTAGACAAAACCAGAGTCTCCATAAGAGCTCAACATTAATTATCAGAGTGAGTCATGTGTGGGTTTTTCTTTTTCTCTCATGCATTTATTGCTACTGCAATTTTAAAAAATTTAAGGGTAGTCTCTGAGTGCTACTACAAGATGAAACAGTATTATTAATGGAGAGAGCCAGGAAGGGCCCTTCAGTAAGATAGATAACTCTAGTCTGCCTCACAGAGTTTTACGGCTCATCAAAAGTGACAGATATCTTGTCTTTGTCCTTACCCACAGATAACTGAGTCAAATTCAATCTAAAGGCAGACCTTAAGTTTCAACTCCAATTTCTGCATATGCCAAATGATTTTCAGGTATTCTGTGCATTATTTAGAGCAAGCATCCTACTGAGGTAATCACATGTCCCAACATGAAACTGCATACAATAGAAACACGATATGATCATCCATAGCTACAAGATAATACCCTGAAGAGCTAAACACTGACCACTATTATCATTAGTTTTGTGGGTTTTTCTTGGCAGCTGGCCAGTATGGGGATCTGAACCCATGACCTTGGGTTATAAAGCTGCTCTTTAACCGACTGGCCAGCCCCTCTATTATCATTAGTAAATGTCGCCCTCAACTGACTATATTAACATTACATTAATAACAATATTCACACTGATATTGTGTGAGCCCACTATGCACCTCCCCGAAAACATTTAAACACTTACTGATCTAGACTTCTTTTTCAATCTCAAGAAACAAAACTAAGAGTTCTACCTTAAGTGAAAAGCTTGGACACATGAAAAATGTAAATTCAGAAAACCAGGAAGTAAAAACTACTCTATGGCTCAGTAAAGCAATATATCCACAATCCCTCGTATGTTCCTTGGTCCTTACGAGCAAGTCATTCTCCCTTTTAAGAAAGGAAAAATATCAAGATGCCTACTAACCTAACATATGCAGGTCACTTGCATCTGAAACTAGCATAAGTGAAAGGATTTTTCATCTGTTCCATTTACTTAAACATTACAAAGTAAGGTTCAGATTATAAACCTCGTTTTCACTCACTTGCAGAATATGGAAGTAAAAGTGAGACTAAAGCAGAGAAAGCCAGGGCTTTGAGCTTTCCAGTATGAGGGTACTTCAAAACCTTCATGGAAAAAGTTATATCATCTTTTTTTTTTTTTCCTTGGCAACGGGCCAGTGCAGGGATCTGAATCTTTGACGTTGGTATTATTTATAACACCATGCTGTAACCAGCTGAGCTAGCCAGCCAACCCAATTCATATTATCTTTTAATTATACTTTACAACAAACTTTTTGAAGTACCCTCATATAGGCCCAGCAATCCAATGACCATTGACTCTAAACTGCCTTTTAGCAAATACACAGGTTTAATCCTGCTACATCCCTCAGAAACAAGTTAGGTCTGAAGTCACAAAACAGAAATGGGATAGGGGATGATTAAGCTTCATAAGCGATATTTAAAAGATGAACATTATATAAAACCAGCATTACTCCTAGGGCAGTGATCTGTGGAGACAAATTAATCTGTGTTCTTCCTCTCCCTTCCAAATTTTCATAAAAAATAATCACATATGAGCCAAGACCCAGGAGCCTGAATGTTGTGAATAAAAAGGTAGGAATTTTGCAACCTAACTGGAAAAAATATTTATATATACGCACACATACATACATACATGAGGGTACTTCAAAATTTCATGGAAAGATTACATATCTTTTAATCCTATTTTTCAACAAAGTTTTTGAAGTACCCTCATATATACACACACACAGAGTCAGTTCTCATTATTCACAGTAGTTATGTTCTATAAAGTTGCCAAAAACACTTAATTAGCAAATACTGAACCATTGCTCCTAGGGGAAATACACGAGTAGGTTCCTGTGAGCCTCTGGTCACATTTTCTTTCCTTCCTTTTTTTTGGTAGGTGGCCGGTATAGAGACCCAAATCCTTGACCTTGGTGTTATAAAACAGTCACATTTTCATTAACCAGTCAATACATAACCTTGTTTTATGTGTGTTTCTGTTGAAAGACATTATTTAATACACATTGCTGATTCATTAACCTTGAACTCACAGCCTTGAACCCACAGAAGTATAACTGATTACTGAGCAAAGCTAATCTTACACATGCATTTCCTTCTTAAGATACATCACAGACTTCTTGCACTTAGGAACACTAGACAGCACTTCAGCACTACTTTAGGGGGCCATTTTAAACAGTAAAATTACCAAAAAAGGCAGCACTAAATAGACAGCAAAAAAGGACACTTGTTTACTGGGTGAGAGCTGAAACCAGAAGAACAACATCACCTAATTTGACCTCAGGTAACTCAAATTGTCTGCCGTTCTGCTTAAGTCTGCAAACGACCATGAACCGCAAGTATTGATTTATACATTTTAGCAAGCAGGTGAATTCATAAACACAGAATCCACAAAAAATAAGGATTGGTCGTATATACAAGTATGTATGCATATATATGTGTGTATGTATGTATATATATATACACACATAAACAATAGCCATCTTTTAAAAATTATGTTTGTATCACCTAGGAGTTTTCATACACACCGTAGTACCCTTATCCTTTCAACCTCAAATGGACAGTGCTAACACTGAGGGCCAATGTGTAACAACTAATTGCTGATGGGATGGGTTCTTTTGTTAGGTATATGAATTAGAGCAATCAACATCATACTTTATTTCTCATACTAAGGGAGTTTGTATTTCCATTTCATGGTTTAATATTGTTTCTGAGTTTTACCTGTATAGGCTTCAAAAGGTCCTTAGGAAGAAATACTCTTTGTTGATCCCCTAGAAAGCGAATAGAAGTTATGGATCCCAAACCAGCCTTGTCCAACAGAGGTTTGTACATCTAAAACAAAACAAAAGAAAATGTTTTCGTATCATAAATGCTGTCAGCATAATTTCGAAAATAAGAACTGGAAATTTTCCACGCACATGCAGAAAATGATAAAGTCATTAAGTTTATTTACTTAATGTAATTCATAAAAACTATTTATGAAATCACAAGAGCACACAATTTTTACTACAACCCTATAATTTAAACAAGATACACGTTTGGAAGTCATTAACATATAGGTCTGGGTCCACACATCCATGGTTTCCCTAAAATTTAAGCAAAAAAAGTGTGCATGTACATTTCTGGGGTGAGACAGGGCCATGTTATTAGCAGATTCTTAACAGGTGGGGAAAAAAAATACAAACAGCAAAATACAACTTTAACCAAAATCCTATATCACTCAAAAATCTCTATCAGCTCTTCTTACTCAACGAGCAAAATCTTAACTTTGCTAGCACTGCATATAAGGCCCTTCAAAAGTTGATCATCCTTCAGTCATCCTCCAGGCCTTTCCAAACATGCAAATCTGACCCTTCCTCCTTCAAGTCCCAGCTCATGTTCCATAGAGCCTGAATTATCCTCTCCAAGACACAGTGAACACACTACTACTCTAACTACACCAGCCTTACAATGTGGATGTGGCACAATCACATACTATAGTATCTTTACAGTCAAAAAAAATTATGAGCCAGAGAGAACCTTGAAGATCATGAGACCAAGACTGGAAACCCTTATAGGAGACAAGGCAACAGCTACTAACTATTCAGCACCAGCCTACTGATGCCATAAGGAACTGCCACAAGGCCCCAGTGTTGCCATAGCCTGCAGTTTTTTCAAGAGACACTGGAAATCTAGGTGTTTTTAGATGTACTCTCTACATTTTTAATAGAAGGCAACTGATTCAAATTTTCTTAGAACACTGTAAGGGACAAACAAATGGATCTATTTGTTTGTATATGACTGCTGATGTCTGACCTCTGTCCCAGAAATTCCCATTACCTCCATTCCCATTTTTTTTTCTTTCTTTTTTTGTAGTGCATTCTCAACTCTAGTCTTTTTCCCTATTACCTACTAGACAGGCCTCTGCTGAAATCCACTTAACTCCTTAACCTTCCCATTTTTCAACTGAAGAAAATGAGGCCCAAGAAAGTCAAAGGACTGGCCCAGAGTCACAGAGCTCCTAACAGGGCTGGCAGGAGATCCTGGGTGCTCTTCTGACTCTTTCACATTGTGACCCATCTGGACTATTATTTCTCAGAGGGCCAAATATAGGCATTATGTATACATATATATTTCCTCCTTTCACCCATAATGATGAAATGCCCTATCTTCGTAAGCTCAATAAGCCTGAGTTTTACTCACTATTGCAGGCCACTGAACAATTCGTTCAGAAATTTCAGGTGACTTCCGTTCAGCCAAAACCAAGTTATGCTCTACCAAAAATGCTCTCCTCAGAAGGCTGTAGACTTCTATCCATCTTCTCTTCCTCCAAGATTCCCCATCGAACTCCACACACACCTAGACAAACACAATTGAAAAAAGCAGATTAACAAAAGTAAACATTATAAATCCCCAAGTTGAAATATACCCTATTATTCTATTTAAATTTTTTATCTAGATGTGCTATCCCTCCTTTCAGCTCCCTTACTTCCCTTCACAGACCACAGTAAAAATAACCAGACACGGACCATGCCTTGGCTCCCAAATTACTTTGGGATGCAGAAATCACAGGCTCCTCAGGCCAGTCTCAGCTCCCAAAGTAACCCCTTGGAAGCCCAAAAACCAAAGACCCCCACTGAGAAGATTTTTGCATATGTTAGACACCTGAGCTTTCAGAATTGGAAGACACAAATTTGAAATCAAAAGAAGTACTTATCCCATTGTACTGTAATTCTCTGTTGACATTGTACCTGGGCATAAGATGACCCCCCATCACCACAATCCACCACCCGCTATTGAATTCCTCTGGTGTCAGTAGAATTCAGCACAAGGCCAATATATGGCACATATCCTCAAGATCCCTTTCAGATGAATAAGCTGGGAAATTTACCTCAGAGTGTGGAGTCTATGACTACTTTGTCGTTTACTAAATATAGAAATAAGTAATTAATAAATGACCCCAGGGATTTCCAGAACTACCTCTAGCTTCTTATATGCAAATTAAACTATTTTTGAAATATAATCACAAGCAATTGTGATGTTTTCTGTTTCCAAAATAACTTTTAACTCTAAGGCTGCAACCTTTACAACATCTATAAATATTTTAAGACATAAAAAAATTCAGTCCAAAAGTGGGTCTCTGGCAGTGACCCAGAAGTAGGAAGTGTTCACAAAACCTTAAAGGTCATATAAATGTACCAAAGCACACACACCACCCTCCACCCCACTTCCTTAACTTACTATGAAAATATTACCCCTTAATTTATTTTAGATCTTCTTTAATGTTTTTTGTATTTTAATGATTACAATAAACTCCCTCAATATTTGGTGCAAAAATCACTGTTTTTCTTTGATTTAAAATTCCAAAATAATTACAGTAATAAAATAAAATTCCTCCTCTTACTAAAGAGGCCCCTCATTTTGGGTTCCAAAGAATTAGTTATTACATCTATCATCTATCAAATCTGTTTATAATTTCATAGACATCACTCAAATATCCCTTTTCAATCTTCAGTTAACTAATACATCTGTCAGAACCCAATTCAAAAATCCTTTCCTCAAAGAAGACTTCCCTTACCCAAGAACCTCTCTCTGCAAAGACAGGTCCCCTTATTAACTTTACTCAAAGCTTTGTACTTTTCCTGCCTAGCACTTACATACATTTTGCATTATTTATTTGTGGTTAACTGACTGACATATAAATTCTAATAAGTCAAAGTCTGTATCTGCTTTTGCTTACCCTACCACTGGTATACAGTCCCTAATCAGTACTCAAATACTTGTTAGAATAAATTTCTCTCAGAATTAGGTGCCTACCTTCTGTTTCTCATCCACTTAGAAAACAGTAAGTTCCATATGGATATGCCAGATACACCACTAGCCCCAATCCTGAACTTCTCTAGCCTATTTTAAACAGAATATCTCTTTAAAATCAATGAAATTTAAGACCCACATTAGCCTTTCTCCCTCAACAACAAAATGTGCATCCCAAATTTCCCAGGCAACTTCACCTAGGAAGCTACATATCTTCTTGGCTTTTAACCTTGCAGTTATTACTGAATACTTTTCAAATCAGAATAAATGTAAATATGTGAACACCCATGTGGCAAGGTGCCATATACACTTTCTGGTTATAAATATTCTGTCACTGTAACCAATCAAATGGTCCTTCAGAGTGTGCAGAGACTGTCCATCTTCCTTTCTGTTTGCTAGCCACAGAATCCAGATCCTCTGACATCTCCCCTCAATGGTCTAGTCTTTCTGCCCTATACTGACATTAACCTCAAATCTTAGTTTTAAGTGACAGAATATTCCCATCTATCAGCAATGTGGCATAAGAGGAATGAACATACACAAATTTCAGAATCAGAGAAATCTGGATTTGAATGCCAATTATATTGAAGCCTTTTTAGAATGATTTTACATGCATAAAATAAAATATACAAGGGTACTTCAAAAAGTTTATGGAATGATTCATATTATATTTTAATTCTATTTTTCCACACACTTATCGAAGTACCCTCGTATAAGATTAAAAAGGAAACCAATTAAACTGCACCCTTGCTTAAGTCTAAGCTCTATGAATCTTGTTTTACTAGTTTCGAAATGAAAGTAGTAACATCTACCTCTCATTGGATTGTTAGGTAGATTTTAAAAGCCTATATTGTATCTGTCAAGGCAACTAGGTAGTCTTAAGACCTCCATGGTAATTCAAATCTTAATTTATAATGGTATCACTTCTTAAGTTAGGATTTAGGGAGAGAGGATCTTCAACATGATTAATATCTACTCGGCAAAAAAAAAAAAAAAAAAAAAAAGTGAAGGATTAAGATCTTAAGTGGTTTCCCAAAACTTAAGCAACATCACAATTCTTATCAGCTCACTATCTAAAGTTTAAGATAACTCTAAACAATTTAGAAACAATTTATGTTTATGACTTTCAAATATTAGGTTATGTTGCTTAAAAAATCACATGAACTTTGGTTTGAAAAAAGATGACTTTGAAAATATATATAATGGGGGCCGGCCCGGTGGCGCACTGCTACAGTGCGCCGCTTGGGAGCGCGGCGGCGCTCCTGCCGAGGGTTTGGATCCCACATACAGACCGGCCGCTCACTGGCTGAGCGAGGTGCGGGTGCAACACCGAGGGTTGTGATCCCGTTGCCGGTCCCGGTCCGGTACGGGCGCGACACTGAGGGTTGCGATCCGTTGCTGGTCACGAAAAAAGACAAAAAGGAAAAAAAAAAAAGAAAATATATATAATGAAACCAACAAGCTGTGAGCGTTCTTCAACATTCTTTCAAAAGTTTCCTATTAAAACCATTTATGACATCTTTCATTTGTGTCTTGAGGTCTGAGGTTCTCTAAAAACATCCCTTCAGAGAAGCCTCTTGTGTAGATATTTCTACAAAAAGGCATTCAAATTCAGGGGGAACTAAAGTAACTTGACCAAGCTCATGCAAGCTGACAGATATAACTAGTTTCCATTCCAAATTGTGTTCTTCTCCCATGCTCCTTCTGCCCACAGAGATGTTACTTATGTCTGACCCAAAAGGCCAAAAAGAAGCCAATTAATTAAGATTCACTACCTATAATTTCCAAATTTGTTATTTTTTTTTAATAGGGCATTTTGTAAACATGCCCTTAATAGCCTATCAAATATCAAATAAATTATTTCAAGCTAATTTTTTTTCAACAGAAAATCTCTTTATGATATATGAATTAATATTATATCTGATCAAGCTAATCTCAAAACTTCCCATTCGTAGCATATACTCATCTCACCTGAGTATATGATTATGAAAACCATAGGAAAGGCCAAGGAAAATATTTCAAGTTTAAAAGTAGAATGGCACACACACAGAATGGCATGGTCTTTTTAGTCAAGAAGTTTTTAATTACACATCTACTCTATGCCCAGCACTGCAATGCAGAATACCATTTATTTCACTACTCCAACAAATTAACTGAATTCATTATGCTTCTATTTATGCCTTCTTACACCTAAATAAAATGCTCGTCTAAAACCCCCGAGTCTAGCATTCAGTTATAAGGGGTAAACAGTTTTTATTACACTGTGCTAGGAGTTCCTCATTTTACATGGCTTGACTGGAAGCAAAATCCACCAATATACAATTTCCAATTGTATGCAAGGAAAAAAGTCTAAGCATTGGTCAAGGCAGCCAACTGCTGACATTAGCAGGAAATAGTACAGACAGATAACAAGAACTACATACTTATCTGCTAAGGACACACCTAAGGACTAACAAGGGGCAGAACACTCAAGGAAAAGGTAGGTTTAAAGGAAGAGAAAGTCCTAGATAGACAAGTCAGGGAAGGAGGGCATTCCCAACATGAATAATTCTGTGAACAAAGCCAGTTAGAAAGCAACTTGCTTCACATTCAAGTAGAAAGAGCAGGACAAAAATAAAATTACAAAGGTCCTTATAATCACATCTAATTAAGATCTGTTGTTATTCCAGATGAAGGGAATGCCACTGCCCCATCAGAGATTACTTCTAAACTGTTTCTCCATAAGAGATAGTAATTTTATGATTTATTCATTTATTCATTCAAATATTTGAGCACAAACTATGTACCAAACAGTGGTGTAGGTGCTAGGCTAAGCAAAATAATAAACTGCTCTAACCTCTCTCTACCTGAATATTAAAGCCTAATGTTTAAGGTTTGCAGACAAACTCCGGCAAGTTACTTAACTTCTTTAAGCCTCAATTTCTGACACTAAAAAATGCAGTTTACCATCTATGACATTTGTGAGGAATAAATGAAGTCCTTGCCACACAATAGCCCTTTAATCATTATTACCTATTGTTATGTCTTCACCTTAACTTCTTTGTAATCAACTACTAAAAGTATTGTCTTTTTGTCATCTAAGTGAATTTGTTAGTCTCTCTCCAGGTAAAACAAAGTAACAAGCTTTGGCCTCAATATCATCTACAACTAAGCCAGCCAGCCTAGACAGACTTATATTTGTACTAATACAAAGAAAACAGTTACATACTACTTAAATTTTATTTATTCATATTCACCTCAGCTCCCAGTACCCCCCCAAAAAGCTCAATGCCCCAAAGCCCAGGTGTAAGCATGGTATTAGTTACTTGATTCCTGCCTGCATCTCACCAAGCACAATTTGGTTCTAGTGTTTCACAATCCTAGTTTTTTGTTAAATACAACAGCGCCCTTAACTTTAAGCCAATTATTTCACCTGATACTCAACTAAGGAATGTAGTGATAAATCATGATTAGAAAAGAAATACAGATTTGTGCTTTACACGAGGGCTAAGGTGTGAAGTCTGCAGGTAAGGCAAAAATCCAACATAGCCAAAACCGTTCTTGAGTTGAAATCCCCGGTGTCTCCAGATTAGGCATTTTAGTGCAGTGGAGAAGACACACAGTCAAAGCTGGATTCAAATCTTCCCTCCATCACTTAGTAGCTAAATATGCAAATCTGGACAAGACTCCTTTTCCTAAAAATATTTCTTCATTCAGAAAATGAAGATACCACCATCTCCTTAAAGTATGGGAGTAGTGGGGAATGGGGAAGGGGTGATGAAGATTTAAAAAAATACATGTAAAGGACCTTTTAGATTGCCTGCCTAACCCAACAGGTCCTCAATCAGCGCCAGGGAAGGGAAGGGAAGGCATAGTCTCTCCTCATCTGCCAAAGAACTAAAGACTGCAAAGTTTAAATAAAATGTTTCCATTCATAACATATAAAAATAAGTACACTAAAAAAAAAATTTACTTAGCAGGTGAAATAAAACACAACAAACACAGTATCTACTATACAAAGCCCATTTTATGTAGAAAGGTTATTAGCCTAAATAGGTTGGCTCTCCTGCACCACAATACATCATCTCTATGAACATCAAAACCTGATTTGGTAGAATGAGTGGAACAGAGGAGAAAAACCAAACCTCACAGCGTATGACAAGAGACTTTTTGCGGCATAGCTCTTGATCACTGGGCAAGGTGTTTAAGGTAGTAGCCTCTGGAGTATAAAACTTCCTGGGTTAGAATACAGGCTATGTCAATTCCTAGGTATGTAACCCTGGGCAAGAAAGATACTTTATCTCTCCGAAGAACAGTGTTTTCATCTGTAAAATGGTGGCAATATTAGTACCCCCAAACAACTGCTATAAGGATTAAATAAGAGCAATGGCTGTAAAGTACTTGGCATGATGTTTGGCATGTCGTTAAGTGCTCAATGGTCACTCACCCTTTTCAATATAAAGACAAGGCACACAGTAGAGCTTTTAAAATATATAACTACATTTCCCTTTCCCACAACGCTTTTAAAACTAATGCCGGTTTGGGCATGCACTGTCACCCTGAAACTGTTCAAATAAACAGTGTTTCAGAAATCAACATATCCAACTGCCAATGATAAAACCTGCTCCCTCTATTTGAGCATAGTTTTCAAGAAAAAGCAATGATGACCAAGTGAAGACACTGAAACACATCCACTACCCAGGGTGGAAATATCTTCTGTTCTGACAAGCTTCCTTCAAGTTATCATCACTTTGGAGTCTTTGTTAGGAATCTTTTTTCAGTTATTTTTGCACAAAGGAGTCTTTGTTGATACAATGACTTCCTCACTGGGTGTTCCCCGACAATCCTTTAGCACCAATATTTCTATTAGGGAGTACAATCAGAATTCATCTCTCTTTGAAAAGATCCAACAGAAAAAAGTACCAAATATCATTGATTTAAAAAAAAAAAATCACGGGCCGCACTTGTTCTCATTTCTTTCCCTCTACCCCCCCCAAACACACCCAAGTGCAGTATTTCATTTCTGAAGCCATTCCTCCAATACACCATATATTGGGCAGCTCCACCCCCAAACCTCCATACATGGTCATATCCCACACCACCCACAGACTCATCATAGACAACCAGGAACCCACTCTTGCCATGACCCACCATATACGGACAAATTCCCACTCTAACATGCCAAACAGACCTAAGCTCCTCCCTCTACACTCACACTTCATGTTTAACAAGTCTGAAAGTTTTTTTTTTTTAAAGTTGATGGGAGAAATTAGGAAAAACCAAAAAAAATAAAAATAAAAAAAACCCACTCTAAGCACTCCCAAGCACTAACCCTCAATTCTTAATGATTCCAAACATCATCCACTTGCCCAACCTAATATCAACAATACTCCTCCCTTTGGAGAAATAATCAGAGTCCTCGTGGGGCACAGCGCCGGCATTAATCAAGCGTGTCTGAACAATCCTAAGCCCATTATTAAACGCAGGCGGCCAAGAACTCCAGGCCAAACACATCTCGGCTCCACACAGCCATTTCAAAGACTTTTCAAGGTCTAGTTTTCTGCATCTTCAGATCAGAGGCCAACTTTCTGGCCTCCGTTTTCAGAAAAGGGAGGGAGGGGGCCGACTGTCGCGTTACCAAGGTAACTGAGAAACGTCCGGCTGCCGAGGCCCAGGAGCTGGTTTTACCTTCAGATCCTTCTTGGTAACGTCGGTGTGGGAGACAGCTCGAATGGTCCCGGACAGCCAGGGCCACTCGGCGACGCGCTCCACGTCCCAGCTGTCGTGGCCACCGTCGCCGCCGTCAGCTGCGGACAGACTGAGGAATCGCTTCCCCACCAATACCGGCCAACTTTCTCCAAGCGTGAGCACCATGGTTTCCACGCCTGCAGGAAGGGCTCCTCCCTGCAAAAACACAAAAACAAAATGCGGTGGGGGCGGCCAGAGATAGGACACCGGGATAGGATGGCGGGGGCTAGGGCGGGTGGAGGGGTCCTAACCCTACGCCGAGGGCTCGACCCGAGGCGGACCCCGCACCCGACCTCTCCCCGCCCCCCGACTCCGTCCCCCAACGCAAATACGGGCCCAAGCGCCGCGTGACCCTCGCTGTCCCAAGTTTCGCTTTTCCAAAACCTCAAGCCGAAACGCAGCGGGAGTGAGGGGAGAATTCGCTGGGACTGAAGCGGATTTTAAAGTGTTCGCCCCTCACCCCGGAAAAGAAAAGGCCCCCAATGCAGAGGGCCTGTCCTAGGCGGCCGGGTCCCCGCCTGAGCGGCCCCGCGGGTAAGGGTGGGCGAGCCCGCGAGTCCGCACTTGCCCCGCCGCCCCGCCCCGGCACCCCGCTTCCCGGCCGCCGGGCCCCCGGAGCCCCTCGCCCGGGCCTGCGCCGTGGCGCGGGGTCGGCGGGGCCGCGGGGTCGGCGCCTTCACCTTTCTTCCTCCTCTCCCCGCAGTCGAGGCCGCAGCGCTCTTACCCCGCCTCCCTCCTCCCTGAGTCACCGGCGGCAGCCGCCGTCCCCAGCCGCCCCGCCGACTCTAGCTCTGACTTGGTTCGAGAGCTCTCACAAGACACGCACAGCCTCCCGGGCCCGCCCCCTTGGAGCCGCTTCCGCTGCTCATTGGCTGAGGCAAAGAAGTTGGGCGAGGCTCGGGGGGAAACAGCCCATCTCCATTGGCCGACCTGCCGAGGGCGGGGCGAGAGAAAAAAACAATTCCTTGGCTGTCTCCTCCCCTTCCCCTCCCCCTGTCGACTCCCGGACGACCCCCATTAGGTTAAAGTACACGGAGAGTGAGCGAGAGATCCCTCCGCCATAGGCCCATTCTTTCTGTTTGTTGCCTCCTGGTATGCAAAAAAAGTCCCGCGAAATCGGTTATCAACTTTGGGGCCTGGAGGGAAACTGCCGTGGCGCACAGATAAGACCGAATGGCAAACCCCAGGTCTGTAAGTGCCTACTAGATTGCTCTCCAAGTGCGTATGCTGTCGACCGAAGATAGACCTTCCACTTGGCGGAAGAATCTCACAGGAAAGGGGTGAGGGCGGCGCAGAGTCAGCGGGGGAGGGAAGGGAAGGGAACGTGCGGTTTCAAGCGTACTCAGCTAGAGGGAGGAGCGATAGTGCTCTGGGGGCTCGTGCGCAGGCGCATTGCGGAGCAGAAGCTGGAGCTTGGGCTGCTGGGTGAAATGGCCGCGGGAGGCGCAGGCGCACGTGGTGCTGATCTTGGAAGTCTAAAGTCCGCCATTTTGAAGGATAAATGAAGAAAGGCATGGAGTTACTGGGAAATGACGTTCATTAAATCTAGAGCAAAAGAGGCCATTCAGTACAATGTAGGCTGGGATTTTTTTATAATGTAAAGGGGTGATGAGAACAAATTCTTAGACTTACAAAGAAATTGAAAGAGTAGATGAAGGCCATTATGATGCAAGGGGTATGAGAGAAGGTGACTTTGAAGGACAGAGGAGATAAAAGGAGATAAAAGGCTTTGGACCTTAAGTTTTTTGGTTGAATGAAGAAGAAATGGAATTGAAAACCTTTTTATAAAGGCTGGTGCTTGACGTGGCATCACATTTAATCCTTAAGATAACAAGTGAAGAACTCATGCTCCCAATTTTGCAAGTGTAAAAACTGGGAATCAGAAAGGTAGATAAGGGATTATAGATGCAAATTAACTCCAGGCATTGATTTTTAAATATATATGTTTGGAATATGTGACCTTAGATTAAGTTTTTGGAGTTAAGAATAACACTGAAGATTTAAACTGGATTTATAATTGGCACACCATTAGAAAGGGAGGAAATAAAACAAACAAAAAAACCCCTATCCAGACCCACAGAAAGCAGCAATAGGAACAGGAAGAGCAAAAAAAGTAGAAGAAAATATAGTAATTAAAAAACAATAATAAAACAAGAAGAGTAAGTCTAAACATCAATCTTTACAATAAATATAAATGAGTTAATTTTACTCATAAATGTAAAAAGATAGTTTGGATTAAAAACAAAATCCAGCTGAATATTGACCACAAGCAAACTCATACAACACAGGAAGCTTGAGAATATTGGTCTAAAAATTTAATTAAATGGTAAGCAAAGGAAATCAATATAGCAATATTAGTATATTTGAAAGTACAGACGCTTTTCAACTTACAATGGGATTACATCCCAATAAATCATTGTTAGTTGAAAATATTGTGAGTAAAAAGTGTGTTTAATACACGTAACCTATAAAACATCATAGCTTAGCCTGGCCTCCCTTAAATGTGCTCAGAACACTTATATTAGCCTACAGTTGGGCAAAAATCACCTGGCAACACAGTACACTGTACAGTATAGGTGTTTACCCTGTGTGTGATCAGGTGGTCGACTGGGAGCTGCATCTTTCTGTGACATCAGCAGAGAGTATTGTACCACTTTCTGCTGAATGTGTATCACCTCTCACACCATCATAAAGTCAAAAAATCATAAGTGAAACCATTGTAAATTGGGGGCTGTCTGTAAAAACATCAAAAGAGAAAGGAATTTAAATTAATAAAGGATAAAGTCCTTGAAAATAATATGTACTTCTGAACTATTATGACCGTGAAATTAGCCTAAACTATAATAATCATAATCTGACATCATTATTAGCCTAAGCTAATACTATTAGAACTGTGAGTTTTGTTTTGTTTTGCTTTTTGGCAGCTAGCCAGTACAGGGATCAACCTTAGACTTTGGTGTTATCACCACCATGCCCTAACCAGGTGAGCTAAGTATGAGAAAATTTAGACAATTTTTAATCTGAATAAAAGATACAAATGCATCTATCCCAGAAATAAGCAACTTGGATAGACTTAAGAAATAAGCAAGGCTATGGAAAATTCAATTACGTAATTAACTATTAATTTGAAAAACAATTGCTAAGGGACAAGTTCTACCAAACCTCAATGAACATATAATTCCTGTGCTATATTCATAGTTCCTGAGTTTAGAAAAGATGGAAAGGTATCCAATGCATTTTATAAAACTTGCAAAACCTTATTACCAAACCTTAGCCAGTAGAGTACAAGAAAAACTATGGTTCCAGTACACTTGTGAACATAGATGGAAAACTCTTATGAAATATCAGCAAATTGAATTCAGGAATATATTTCTTTAAATAATCACCATGATTAATTAGGGTTACCATATTAATATAAGAATACTTCAAGATTAGAAAATTACTATAATTCATCACCACAGGTTAAAAGAGAAAAATTATATGTTCATTTTAATAGAGGCTAAAAAGAGCATGCACTCACGTAAAACACCTATAGTCAAAAGTGTTTCTAAACTACCTAGAAAACTATTAATATTAAAAGCATGCACTTACATTCAATACCCATTCATGATTTTAAAAAATACTCTTAATCTTACTAGAAACCTAAGAATGTAGGATATCTACCCTAGAAAAATACCCACACACACATGAACTAGAGACATCTACAATGCTGTTCATTTCAGCATAATTAGGTATTGTAAAAAATTAGAAATAATCTAAATGTACTTCAATTGGGGTATGAATAAATAAAGTGAATAAATGGAATGTGATATGTATATTGAAAAGCTGTAGAGCTTTTAAAAAGGAATGAAAAATATCTAGATGTACCAATAAGGACAGATTACCCAAACACATTTTGAATGAAAAAGAAAGTTGCATTTGGTACTATTTAAAAATACACATATGAAAACAAAACTATATATGTTCTATAAATATTTATATTAAATATAATAATGGATACTGGTATTAGGAGGTACGCACTAGAATTGGGGGTATTTGTCAAAGATAATTAGTAATGTTTGTCATTCTTTTTTGTATTTATTTATTTTTAATTGACAAGTAAAAGTTTTATACATGTATGGTATACAACATGATGTTTTAATATATGTATACATTGTGGAATGGCTAAATCAAGCTCTTTAACATATGCATTACCTCACATACTTATTGTTTTTTTGTGGTGACATTTAAAATCTACTCTTAGCAACTTTCAAATATACAATATATTATCAACTACAGTCACCATGATGTGCAATAGACCTCTCGAGCTTATTTCTCCTGTCTAACTAAAAATGTGTGTCTTTTCACCACCCATGCCCCCATTTCCCCACCCTCTGTAATTCTATCATTTTTATAAGGTGAATGTAAGTACTTTTGAAATTTAAAGTATATTTTAAAATCCAGTTAATGAATCTACTACATTAACAGATTAAAGGAAAAAAACACATATGATTATCTCAGTAAGATATACAAAATATGTTTGATAAAGCTTCACTTTCATTCATTATAAAAAATCTTAATGAATTATGAATAGAAGAAAACTTCCATAACTGGCAAAGGATATCTACCAAAAATACTTAAACATCATATGTAATTGTAAAATTTTAGAAGGATTTCCACTAAAGTCAGGAGCAAGATAAGGATGCCCAATGTTATTGCTACTATTTAAGTTGTAATAGAGGTTAATTGCTAATGTAATAAGACAAGAAAAATAAACACGATATAAATATTGGAATTTTTTAAAACCCATACAATCTGAAGACAAGCCAAGAGCATTAATTATTAGAATTAATATGAGTCAAGAAGGTAGTATAATAAAAGATTAACAAACAAAAATCAGAAGAATTCCTACTCCTTAACAAACATCAATTAGAACATACAGTAGAAAAAAGAAATCACTGATAATAATTAAAACCACAGAATATCTAAAAATAAACAATATGAAATGAACAAAACCTATGTGAAGAAAACTATAAGACTTTACTGACATGTCTAACAAGAGATTTGAAAAGTTTCATCTCTTTATGTGACTTGATGAAATGAAAATGTCATTTCTCCTCAAATTAAACAATGAATGAATGAAAAACTCAAGGTAGAAATATATAAATAGTTAAGAGAATACAGAAAGAGACCCATGTATATATGAAAAATTAATGATTAACAATATTTCCAGTGATTGTAAACAATAAGCTATTCAATACATGCTTTAGAGTCTGTTGGTTATCTATTAGAAAAAAATAGCAAAGTCAGATTCCTACCAACATTCACAAAAAATAAGTTCCAGGTAGATCTAAAAGGTAAATATTTAAAAATCTAGTAAAATATTTTAAGGTTCCTTCCCTTTTACTTTCTTTTTCTCTTTCCCTTACTCTTCCTGAACATTCCAGTCCTAAAACCACTAGGAGGAGCAAAGCAAGGTAGGTTTTCATAAGAAAAGGCTTCCTGGCATGGGATGTTGGAGCTTAAAAGAGTAAGGAGTATTAGCGTGGAATGGGGAGTCAAAACCCAATTGGGGTTAGAAGGGTAGATGCACAGAAGATCAACTAAGCAAGGGATAACTGGAGTCCAAATGGGGTAAGGAGGCTATTCATGAATGGGGGAAGCCTAGTGTGGTATGTTAAAGCCCAAATAGAGTACAGAAACTGTTCACAGGGGGGAAAGCTTGGCATGGAGTAGCAGAGCCTGAGGAGCACGAGACAAGCATGCAAGCAGGTACCAGTGGTGGGCACTGAAGAGACCAAGATATATCTTAGAAAAAGGAAGAAAACCAGGAGATACCTCCTGGAAATGATAGAGACTTTGAACTTAGAGGACCAGGCAATGAGGTCAAAAGACACACTGAGGTCAAGACAGATAGAAGACTGGGCAGCAAGATATTGACACGCCCACAAATATATTTTAGCCTTTAGGTATGTCCAGAAATCACTTCTACTGATTAGTAAAAGTTGTTATCTGAGCTCCAGCATATACATTCCAGTCAAAATCCTGCCACTGACCATCTTGACTCTTACTCCAAAGGGCATCAGAAGTTTCCAAAAGCCTTTAAGAAAGTTAAAAACTGATAACATCAAGGTTCAGGGTTCGATCCCTGTACCAGCTAGTTGCCAAAAGAAGAAAAGAAGGAAAGCAACTGAAAATTTGAAATCTGCTTGGACATTGATTCCTCAACTGCAAAACAACTGGGGTTTTTGGTTTTTTTGTTTTTTTTTTTTGCCTAAATCTGTTCTTCTTAAATAGCACAAGAATAAATGTTTTGCATGAAAATGTAAATGTCTGTGCTATTTCTGTTAATGCAATGCACCGGTGGCAATTAATGAAGCCAGCATAGAGCATCAGTGTAGAGGATTCTTAAAGCAAATGTACTTCACAGGGCCTGGTTTTCCAAAGTCTTGCAGTTTCAAATATTGACCTTGTGAAGGACTGTAAATTTTCCTCAGGCTATAAAGTCTCTGGTGTAAGATTAAGATTTGTGGCAAGGTTGCTGGCTCAAGGACAGACTAGTTACTGATTGTTATGTAAAGATACTGAGAAATTGCTGTAAGATCACTTAATTGTCTAATGGAATGTCATCTGACTTGTTTCACTGAAAGTTACCAGCCTATATTGTTAAACTATAACCCCACCTATGTCTCTTCCTGTAACTTCCTGGTCTGGAAAATAAGTGCAGGAAGAGAACCCCAATTCGGGGTTAATTTCCTGAGGAAGGGAAGCCTCTCACTTGAGCGTTCCCAAGGGAAGTTAACCACTTCGGGGCCTCTCACTGCTCAGAAGAGATGGGCTTTGAGTAATCCTTTGCATCTCCGTCACCCAGGGGAAGTGGGGTGACAAATCCATGGGGGGCGAAGCAACAAAATGGTGCCCTGTGTGAGGAAGCAACAAAGCAACACATCAGCACTAAGTTCGCTGCTTCTGGGTTTTGTTCTGTTTTTTAAAGCCTTTTTCTGTTGAAGAGTAATTTACATCCAGAGAAGTGCAAAGGTCTTAACAGTTTTATCAGTTTTACAAATGCATACATCCATATAACACATGCTCCTATCAAGGTATAGAACAGGGGTTAGCAAACTAATCTGGCTCACTGCCTAATTTTCTACAGTCTGTGAAGAATGGCATCTACATTTATTAATGCTTCAAAAAAAAAGCCAAAACAATAATATTTTGTGACCCATGAAAATTACATATAACTCAAATTTGACTGTCTCTAAAGAAAATTTTATTAGAACACAGCCATACCCATTGACTATGTTTCATCTATGGCTGATTTCATGCTGTAATAGTTAAGTTGAGTAGTTGCAACAGAGACTGTATGACCTCCAAAGCCTAAAATATTTATTCTTTGGCCACTTACAGAAAAGATTTGCCAAACCCTGATACAGAACATTTCCATCACCCCTGAATGTTCTTTCATACTTTTTTCTGGTCAATACCCCATCTTAGAGTAACCTTTGTTCTGATTTCTGTCATCATAAATAAGCTTTTCCTGTTCTTGAATTTAATTTAAATAAAATAGTAGCTTCTAGCTTCCTTTACTCAGCATGTTTTTGAGATTCATCCATGTGATTACATCTGTAATAAGTCTGTTTCTTTTTGTTTTGGGTAGTATTCAATTGTCTAAATATGTCACAGTTTGTGTGTCCATGCTCTGTTGATACCTGGACTGTTTTCAGTTTTTGGCTACTATGAATATATTTGGATTTTAAGTTTTTGGTTTGCCTTCTCTGCTCTGCTTTTATATTTTCCAACATTTTTACCCTTTCTGCATCCCTTCCTGCAAAACCAGATTTCTATCTGATATAATTTCCCTTCAGCCTAATGAACTTTTAAAAATATATTAATAATTTATTCAGTAATTTAAATGGCATACAGACCAATAAAGGGAATAATCTGATATCTGCATTTCTGCCTATTGGTTATACTAACTTAAGAATTTGATATGTATTCCACTGAGTTGCATTATATGTTTCAATGTGTGATTTTATCAACAAAAAAAATGTACACAAGTTATAAAAGATTTAAAAATATTTTTATAAAAGCATCTCAATAATACTGGGGTTTGGGTAGTACAATATAGAGAACATAAGGAGAAAAGTAAAAAATGTCACTTAGCAGCAATGCCAGTACTCATTATGGTTATAACTAAGGATATTATTAATTTTTGTATTATTCATTTTACTTTAGAACATACATCAAAGTCATTAATTTGACTATGGGACATATACACAATACATACAAAATTGTATGAAAAACACTTTTCATAAGTAACGTAAACCAAGGGCAGCATCCCCACCCAGAAGCAGGCAAGGAGCATGCCAAAAACACCACTTCTGCTCAGGTGGCCCACCACAGATACTGCCATAACCACAGCTGCTGCAAAAGTGGCTTGATGCCACAGCAGTAGCCAGAGCCACTGTGCAGGTGGCCTGCCAGACACTTGACTGCATTAACACAAGGATAATCACCAGTGGAGACCATAAAAAGAAGAGGCTGTCTCTCTCCTCAAAGCCCACTCCAGAGTAATAGAAGAAGCACCTGCTCCACCAGATGGCCAGACATCAATGTAGAGATACTGGAAATATGAAAACCCAAGAAAATATGACACCATCAAAAGAATACAGTCATTCTCAAATACAGACCCTTGAAAAGGAAAACCTACAAATGACTGAAAAGGAATTCCAAGCAACAATCTGAAGGAAACGCACTGAGATATGAGAAGACTCAGCTGCACAACATAATGAAATGAGGAAAAAAATCTAGGATATGAAGAAGGAAATTTACAGAGATTAAATACTTTAAAAAAGGATGTAGCAAAACTCCTGGAAAAGAAAGATTCACTCAATGAAATAAAAAACACTACTCTTAGCTTAAAGAGCAGACTAAAACAAGCAGATGAAAGAATTTCTGATCTTGAAGATAGTTTTTTTTTGAAATAACCCAGGCAGACAAAAAGGAAAAAAAAATTTTTTTTAATGAAGAAAATCTAAGAGAGCTAGCAGACAACCTTAAACACACAAATATTTGAATCATGTGTTCCAAAGGGGAGGATAAAGGAAAAGGCATGGAAAGCCTATTCAATGAAATAATAACAGAAAACTTCCAAGGTTTAGGGAGAGGCATGGACCTTCAGATCCAGGAGGCTCAAAGATTCCCAAACAGATTCAGCCTGAAAACATTGAACTCAAAGATCCTCTCCAAGACATGTTACAGTTCAAACTGGCAAAGCTCAAAGACAAAGAGAAAATCTTAAAAGCAGCAAGAGAAGAGTGCCAAGTCATCTATAAGGGCACCTCTATCAGACTAACAGCAGACTTCTCAACAGAAACCCTACAGACCAGAAGAAAATGGGATGATATATTCAAAATACTAAAAGAAAAAAACTGCCAGCCAAGAGTACTACACCCAGTAAGGCATCCTTCAAAAATCAGGGGGAAATAGTATATTTTCCAGACAGACAAAAACTGCAGTTGGTCACCACCACACAACCAGCCCTCCAAGAAATCCTTAAGGAACTCCTGCATGTGGAATCTGGAAAAAAAGAAATCATTACCATGAATACACAAGAGAGAACAAAACCCACCAGTAGAACAAAAATGGAAATGAGAAAGAGAAACAAACTAAATCTTCCCACCACACACATACACACACACACACACACACACAAAAAAAAAAAAAAAAAAAAAACAAACCCGTAATGACAATGTAATAATGTCCCAGCTTTATTACTGATTTTAGTAATTTTGGTCCTCTCTCTTTTTTTCTTGGTCAATCTAGCTAAAGGTTTGCAAATTTTGTTGATCCTTTTAAAGAATCAGCTTTTGGTATTGTTGATTTTCTCTATTTTTTAATTCCCTACTTCATATATTTCTATTGTGGTCTTTTTTATTTCCTACTTATATTTGCTTTTGGTTTAGTTTGCTCTTCTTTTTCTATTTTCTTAAGGTAGTAGTTTACATTATTGATTTGAGAATTTTCTTATTTTTAATATAGATATTTACAAGTATAAATTTTCCTCTAAGCACTGCATGAGCCATGCATCCTATAAAATTTGATATGTTGCACTTTGATTTTTATTTCTAATTTCCCTGTGATTTTTTTCTTTTCACACATTGTTTATTTAGGAGAGTATTGTTTAAGTTCCATATACTTGTGAATTTTCTAAATTTCCTTCTGTTATTGTGATCAGAGAACATATTTTCTATGATCTTAGTCTTTTTAAGTATACTAAGACTTGTTTTATGGCCAAAAATTTTTTTAGAAAAGATATTCTCTTTATCTTTGGTATTTAGAAATTTGACTCCAATGTGCCTAGGTGTGGTTTTCTTTGTATTTGACCTGGTATAGGTTTACCAAGCTTCTTAGATCTGTGGGTTAGTGTCTTTAATTAATTTTAGAAAAATTCTCAGCCATTATCTCTTCAAGTGTCTTCTGCCCCATTATAATTCTCTTTTCCTGTGGGACTCCATTCACACATACATGAAACATTCAATATTGTTCTACATATTTCAAATGTTTTCTCTCTCTCTTCCTCTCTCCTTCTCTCTCTTTCTCACTCTCTCTCTCTCTTATTTTTTTAACTCTTTTTCATCTTTGTGTTTCACTTCGGGTAATTTCTTTCTTTTTTTTTTTTTTTCCTTTTTGTCTTTTTTCATGACCGGCAACGGATCACAACCCTCAGTGTCGCGCCCGTACCAGACCGGGACCGGCAACGGGATCGCAACCCTCGGTGTTGCGCCCACACCTCGCTCAGCCAGTGAGCGGCCAGTCTGTATGTGGGATCTGAACCCTCGGCGGGAGCACCACCACGCTCCCAAGCGGCGCACTGTAGCAGTGCGCCACCGGGCCGGCCCTGCTTTGAGTAATTTCTAATGACTTTTATTCAAGTTCACTGATTCCTGTGTCTAACCTACCTTTAAAAGAATTCTTCATCTCTTTTATCTATTTTTCATTTCTAGCATTTCCACTTGGCCCTTTGTTATAGTTTTCATCTCTCCAGGAAAATTCCTCATCTGCTAGCATTGTTGTCCACTTTTCCACTAGATTTTTTAACATATTAATCATAGTTATTTTAAAATATTGAGTCTAATTATGCCAATATGTGGTTCAGCTCTGTGTCTGGTCCTACTGCCTGTTTTATCTCTTGACAGACAGTGGACTTAATTTTCTTGCTTATTTTATTCATCTTGAATTTTTTATTGACAAATATTATGTGCCAAATAACAGAAGAGCTTGGGGTAAATGATATTTATGCTTAGAAAAGGGTATATCTCTTCTTCTGTCAAGCTGTTAATGTGGGGGGTTGGGACAATCTAGTCTGTAGTTGAATGAGACTGGGCTTTGTGCTTGTCGGATTCAGTTTATCACATACTTTGAGTTATTTGAGAGCAGGTCAAGGCCAAGGCTAAAGTGAGGCAAATGAGGCATTCGCTGAGGTATAAAAAGGTACAGAATCAGTAAGTGCTGTTCCAAGCCATATTGAAGACTGAGGCAGAAAGAAACATCAGTAAAACTATTTCTGTCTTTACTTAAAATTTTGCTCAGCATGGACTTTTTGTATAAACTTTGAGTTTTTAAAATATTGCATTAAAATATCATTTGTCATGATTATTGAGTATTTTCCCACTCCCGTTTTTGTGCTCAAGGCAAGTACCTCATTCACCTCATTTGCCTCACTCCTAGTCCTGGCCCAGTGGTATTAGAACTTTACTTTCAGCAGTGCTTGTGATCTGAGTGCATAGATGATTGTCTTCCATCTTTTGACCTATGCACAGATGTCAGCAAGTCCCATGTGACTGCACCTCAGGGGTTCTTGCTGAGCTCTACTGCCCCTTTCACAAGATATTGATGGCTGCTGCCTGATACTCAGTGAAAGGCCTTGAAGTTTGTGGGGATTCTTTAGAGAGTATCTCTCTCTGCTTACCTGTCTCTCCCCCAGTGGCAGGCCACTGTTCCTTCATATTCAGTGTAAAACCAGAGTGCTTTCCCATTCTCTTGCTTCAACAAGCCTCTCAGATCTCCTACCCTAATCGTTCTTGGGAGCTCAGTGGAAAGGCCTATGGAAAAGAGTTGGCAGTTTGTTCAGACTCCCTGTGTCCTTGTTACTTCTTGGATTTTCATACATTAGGTTTCTTTGAGGGCTCTCTAATGGGCTTAAAGTAGCTATGATTCTATACATTTTCATCTCAGGTCATTCTCATTACAGTGAGAAAAACATTCTCTTGAAGCTTTCTTCATTTGAAGTAGAAGCAGAATTCTATATGGTTTGCTTTGATTACTCTTTTGATAACAGTTGGGTTGACTTTGATCCTCTATTTGAAACTCTTAGTCCCTGGATGAACATGATTCCTGACAAACTCACCTTTGACTGAACCTTAGCCCTAATCTTTCTCCATCCCTGCATCTGAACTGGGCTTCCCTACCTTCTCATTCTAAGATTCTGCATTGACTTTTTCAATTCTGCCTTATCTTTCTTTGAAACTATGGTTACTAGCATGTAGTAGTTGCTCAATAAACATTGAGCTGACCCTGGACAGTTTGAATCTATTGCTTGCATGTTCCTTCCTGATTTCTCAAACCCTGTGTATTCTGAACCAACCTCCTTCTTTATATAGCCCTCCTCATATTATATGATTCCTTGCCTTCTTATCTGTCTGTTACATCCAGGATCCATTTCAGTATAGTAGACATAAGATCTATGAGATCAGCAAATGTACCAGTAAGACTTAGAAGGTGAGTAGTGATGTTGGAGGTAGGGTCCGTGGGGCCCAATAGGGAGTAGGAGCCTCAACCTACTCAGTCCTCTTACCAGGTTCTTGACTCCAACACAGGGAAGAATTCAAGAATAGAGTCACAGTAGAGAGTGAGAACAAGTTTAACATAACAGATAAGAAATACAGGTTCCACAGAGAGGGTGTGGCATAGCTCCAGAGACTGAGCAGGACCCACATCAAGTCTAACACAAAATCAAGAAAAACATACTTGAAGTTCAGTACAAAGTGCAGGCTGGCTCAAGAGAATGAGCCGCTGCTTGCTGAAAGTAAGTTTGATACAAAGTAAAGTATACACACCTCAGCCAGAAAGGTGTGGGTTGTCTCCAGGAAAGAGAGCAACAACCTTGCCTTTGGCTGGGATTTGGCTTTTGTAGTTTCTCTGTCTAATGAATATTCAATTAAGGGGGTGGTTCCCAGTTGTGTAACATTTTGTCTTGCACATGCTCAGTTGGTCTGTTCTGGAGCATGTTCATTAGTCAGCCTATCACATGCACCAGGCATATCGAAGAATATTCTGTCCCCTCTAGCACCTCTAGTGGAAGGTCATTTAACGACTAGGGTTATACAACCCTTCTCTACCAAGCATTCCCAGCCAGTGGATTTGCATAAGCCAGCCCCTTGTGGTCTCATTTTCTCTCTGTTGGTGCTGAAAATAGGTCTAACTAGCAACAGTAACTTTCCTGTAGGGGACAGCCTAGAGGAGGGGCCTGAGACCTCAGGGAATGGCTGGAAATCCAGAGGCATTTCCTGAAACCTGAACCCAGATAAACTGAGCACCTCAGATAAACTGAGCACCTCCTATATGACTAAAACATAACCACAGAAGAATGTGGGCACACACACATAGTAGGAGAAACATTTAAAAGGCTTGGCATTCAGAGATAAGGCACGAATACCTGGAAAGAAAAAAGGAATAAAGTGGGATAATATGCTCAAATGAATCGATGAAGCCTCTAGTCCTGGGGTTTTCTTTGCTGGGAGATTTTTGAGTATAGTTCAATCTCTTTACTCATTATAAGTCTGTTCTGATGTTTAATTTCTTCTTCAGTCAATTTCAGTGTTTGTGAGTTTCCAGGAATTTTTCCATTTCATCTAGATTATCCAATTTGTTGGTGTCTGGCTCTTAATCCTGTTCATGACGCCCATTGTAAAGCTAGGCGACCAGGCCAGTTGTTGGGCTCTTTTAACCTGCTGGTAATCCTACACCAACTGGGCTAATTGTAAAGCTAAGGCTGGGTCTGGAGCCCACAGACCCCTCAAGACCGTTCACAGACTGGGTCACAAACCCTTCACATGCCAGGCTGGGTCCCCAGACCCCACACAGGCCAGACTGGGTCACCAAACCCCTTCATGCAGGTCTATGAGCTAGGTAATCAGCCAAAAGGTCCTTGAAGCCATAGGTTGGAAAGCATGGCTGCGCTGGGCAGACACTCAAGGCAGACACTTGCCCGCCGGCTTCACTAAAAACTACCTCTACTCTCTCTCTCCCCTACACTCTAAAGAACACAAGAATAGTAACAAAACTAAAAAGATACATTGGCGTGCATGCGCACTAACTACAGACACACACACACACAATTTGCTTACAAACGATGCTGAACCACACCCAACTGGACTGGAGGCGAGGGCCCTGACCAAACTATTCCATTTTCCCAACAGTTGGTGTACAATTGTTTATATTATAATCTTTTTATTATAATAAAAATATAATAAAATAATATAATAAATAATATAATAATATATAATATAACATAATATAATATAAATTATAATAAAAATATAATCTTTTATTATAATTTTTATTATATTATCTTTTCATTATTTTTCTATTATAATCTTTTTATTTCTGTGAGTTTCATAGTAATATCCCTACTTTCATTTTTGATTTTAGTAACTTGAGCCTTTCTCTTTTTGTATGATTTCAGTCTTTTTAAATTTATGAAGACTTGTTTTTGTGGCTGCTGCTAATCCGGAGGGTTGGATATTATAGGTGGGCAATTTAAAATGCTACAATGTTCTCACTGAAATTTAGCAGCTTCTTTCTTCGTTTAGCATTCCTTGGTTGTTGTTAAGTTTTTACCATGTTCCAGAGTTCTGTAAAAGTTGATTTTGACAGCTTGCCGACTTAATGATTGCTTTAGAAGGACAGAGTTTTGAACTTCTTTCTCTGCCATTATCAGTACTTTGTGACATTTTAATTTTCCTGCATTTTACTTTTACATATGTCATGAAATCCAAAATACGTTTTTATTATTTTTGTTTAAAGTCAATTATCTATTAAAGATATTACAACAATAAGAAAAAAAGTCTTATATGTTTACCCATTGCAATTTGTGGTGTTTTTCATTCCTTTATGTAGATCCATATTTCCATCTGGTATCATTTTCCTTCTGCCTGTAGGACTTCCTTTAACATTTCTTGTAGCATGGCTATGCTGGTGAGTTTAGTCAATTTGATTATGATACACATTGACATAGTTGTATTCATGTCCTTCTGCTTGAAATTGATAAGCTTCTTGAATCAGTAGGTTTATATTTTCAAATAACTTGGAAAATTTGGGGTTCCTCAAATATTTTGTGTTTCCATCTCCATCTTCTTCTGATAATCTTATTGAATATATATTAGACCATCTGAAGTTGTCCCACCACTCTCTGAAGCTCTGTTAAATTGTTTTTCATTCTTTCTATCCTGTGTTTTATTTTCAATAATTTTTATTGCTGTGTCTTCAAGTTTACTAATTTTTTCCTTCTGCAATGTCTAATATGTTGCTAATTGTTTCCATGGCATTCTTCATTTTAGACATTGGTTTTTATCATCTCTAGAAATTCAGTTTGGGCTTTTTGTATTTTCCTTGCCTCTCCTTCACCTGTTTATACTTTCCTCTACCTTCTTAATCATATGGGATATATTTATAATATCTGTTTTAATGCCTTTGTCTACTAATTCTTTCATTTATGACATTTCTGGGTCTGTTTCAATTAACTAATTTTTTTCTCCTTATTATGGGTATTATCGTGTCTGGTAACTTTTGATCAAATGCCAGACGTTATAAATTTTACTCTGCTGTGTGCTGGATATTTTTGTATTCCTACAAATATTACTGAGCTTTGCTATGTTTTTAAGTTACTTAAAAACAGTTTAATCCTTCAAGGCTTGCTTTTGAACTTTAAGTGGGACAAGCAAGCCTTACAATAGGGCTAATTTTACCATGCTATTGAGGCAACTTGTCTAAGGCTTATTTTGCCCTTCAAAGGACTCTAGTCAATGACCCATAAATTATGTTGTTTTCCACTCTGCCTGGTCCAGCCCTCGACTATTCCTGGCCCTCTGTGATCTCTGGTGATTGCATTCCACTGATTGACAGTATTTCCCTAGCTTTGGGTAGTTTACTTATGTGCATGCTCTGATCAGTATTTAGCTGATGACCCAAGGTGGACCTTTTACAGATATCCAGAACTTTCTCTTTGTGCAGCTCTTCCACTCTGTTCCTCTGCCTCTGAACTCTAGCTGCCTTGGACTCCCCAATCTCTCAACTGTATTCAACTCAGAGAGACCTCAGGCACTGCCTGGGTTCCTGCTCCTTGCACTGTGCCCTGAAAACTCTCTCAATAAAGTAAGGTGGGGCAATCATAGGGCTCACTTCATTTATTTCCCCATTCTAGGGATCACTATCTGTCTGAAACCTATTGTTCTGCATATTTTGTCTGTTTTTTTTTGTTTGTTTTGCTTTGTTTTGTTTTTATTTCAGGCAGGAGGGTAAATCTTTTTAGAAGCAGAAGTTGACCAAAAGCGCAATTCAGATCAGTATAGGAAAAGATGAATTATACAATAAATGGTGTCAGCACATATAATAGTCAGGTTCTAATTTGCAATTATAGAATAAAATTGAGATAGCTTTAACAGAAAAGGATTATTAAACAATATTAATAGATTACAAAATTTCCAGAAGGGCCAGGGAGTTAGGCTTTGAGGTGAAGCTTTTGGAAACTGGACTAGCCCATCCTACCATTCAAAGGAATGATTCCGCCACTTCTGGTGCTGGCACCACACTTCACACTATGGATGTGCTGTTTCTGCTGCTGACTTCTCCATGTCTCTCTGCTGTGCTTCATCACCCTCTTTAGGAACTACAGTCAGGTGATAACTGCCTTCTCGTGATGTTCTTTCTAAATCAAGATCTCACACATGCATGTCTGATTGATGAAGCTTAGGTCATGTGCCTTCTTCCTAACTACAAGAGAAGCTGGGAAATTGATTTTGGATCTTACTTTGAGGTGGCAGGACACATAATGTGAGAGTAATCTCAAATATAGAAATAAGATTCGAATGACACTGGGTGGCTACAAATGGTAAGACAAATGGTCCCACAGCAAAAACCAGATAGTCATCTGAAAAAAAGGTAAAGTTGAATCCCTCCCACAAACCTTATATCAGATCAGAGATTAAAGCAGGAAAAAAATAAAACCGAAAAGGTACTAAGAAAACTAAGAAGAATATTTTCTTTCTTTTTTTTTTTTTTTGTGGCTGGCTGGTATGAAGAATTTTTAAATATCATTTTATTTATCGCATTCTATCTACTAATCAACTAAGCTCCACTGGAATTAGATAACATGCCCAATCATCCAGTCAAAGTACTATCAGGTTAAGTATCAGCTTACAGATCTAAAATAAATAATGTTAAAACAGGCAATTAAGTGATAATAGATGACCTGTGAAATAAACATAAATCCATCTTAATGGCTCTGCCTTAGGCATAGGCTGTACTAGTAGGATCTGGGAGGTGTTTCAAAGACTCTGCAAAGCTTTCCCATCTGTATCACAAAATACCCACAATCAACTGTGCTCTGGGTCCTGCCCCCTCAGGACTCTACTTTTGTTGTCAGATCCATCTCCCACAGAGTCCCTTTAGCCTCTAAGATCTTTCCTGTGGGTGAGGGATCTTTCTTGTGGTGCTGTTAACAATATTGCTGAAGGTTTTTAATTGCACTGGTGGAATAACACATACAGGAGATGCAATTGTACAGTGGAAAAAACACGGCTTTGACTCATGAGCCTTGGTCTGTGCCCTGGCTCCATCACTTACCGGATGATTGGGCACGTTATGTAATCTCAGCGGGGCTTAAAGTTGTTTCAGTAATACATGCCACACAGGGTTATTCATGAGGACAAGATAAAGCAATGTACATTAGATAGATAGGTAAATAGATATAAATATATAGATAATATTATGAAAGAAGAGAGGTTGTTGTTATGTATGTTGTGCCTACATATTCCATCACAGTATTTATAAAATTAATTTTAAAAAGCAAAGTATCTTTATCAGCCAGCCGCAAAAAAAAAAAAAAAAAAAAATCAGTATCATAGCACTTTCCTTTTAAGAATACAGAAAATTATCCTAACATGTCAAGGAAGAAATGGTTTGCTTTGTGGAATGCAAAGCATGTATATAAGGCACAAAGAGTCACACATTTTAAACTATCCAAGGGCTCACAGTTGAACTGGTGATATCAAGGGGTTAAGAAAATAGGGATGGGATGAGAACTTTTCACCATTATTTTTTTAGAGTCTGATAGTCTTTTGGAACTCCATCTTATTTGCCTAAAGTAAGAAAGGCATTTCCCTCATTTCTTACCAAAAATCTCTGCTAAATTAAAATTGGTTTTATCTATTCCATATTTGGGGGAACGTGAATTTCATCATTCCAGTTCCTGGTTTAATGAAAGTTATAGGGAAGTCAAACCTAGCTTTGAAATGCTGGGGAAGTATCATGAGAAATAAAATATTTCAGAGACCACCTTTTTTTCTAATAGAAAAATTATTATAAACATCTTCTCACCTCTAAAAACATAAGTATAATATTGGCTTAATTATTTGACTTAACATTTGTGTTGGCTGTTAGAACCAAAGATAAGGCAAATTTGAGGAAATAGTTGCTATACATGATATGGCTCTATAGAAATGCAGTCCCCTCACCAATCCCCTTACCTGCTATGTGTCATCCTCAAAACCACACTTCATACAACCCCACCAGAGTGGTCCTCCTGATGTGCAGTCCAACCATAGCAAAAACTTTTCAGTGGCTGGAAAGAACAAGCCACAGATCCTTGCTATGGCTTTTGAGCTTCTCCATCCACTTGCTTCTCCTCTGTACCTATTAATTTTTTTTTTTTTTAAAGATGACTGGTAAGGGGATCTCAACCCTTGACTTGGTGTTGTCAACACCACGCTAAGCCAGTGAGCTAACCGGCCATTCCTATATGGGATCTGAACCCGGGGCCTTGGTGTTATCAGCACCGCACTCTCCCGAGTGAGCCACAGGCCGGCCCCTGTACCTATTAATCTTGATTAAGGTGAACATACCTGTAGTTTCCAACCCCCACTCTGCTGTTTCTTTTCTTTTTTAATTTTTATTGAATCATAATTGATTATACATATTTTGGGGGTTCAATGTTGACATATGTTGATCAAATCAATATTACTAGCATATATATTGTTACAAATCATACTTATTCTTTTTTTTTTTTTTTTTTTTTTTTTTTTTTTTTTTTTT